>NW_017674079.1:11350-13762 GCF_001879085.1 Nicotiana attenuata | reverse complement strand
ATAAAAAATTAAAAGCTAAAATTGAATTGCACTTCCCTTGTTCTCCAGGTGGGCGCCTGACTTCTAAACTTGAAATGTATTCCCTTGTTCTCCAGGTGGGCGCCTGACTGCTGAAACTTGAAAGTATTCCCTTGTTCTCCAGGTGGGCGCCTGATTGCTGAAACTTGAAATTTATTCCCTTGTTCTTCAGGTGGGCGCCTGATTGCTAAACTTTAAACGTATTCCCTTGTTCTTCAGGTGGGTGTCTGATTGCTGACTTGAAATGTATTCCCTTGTTCTTCAGGTGGGCGCCTGACTTCAACAAAATAAACAACAAAGAAAATTTCTGCCCCTGTTTCAATCAAAGAAAAATTTGTTAATGTAAAATGGTGATTAGCTGCTGGCATTCTTGTTGGCCATGCTCCCGCTTCCGACTTCACCCTGACTTGCTTCCTGGACTTGCTTTGGCTTGCCACGATTTCCCAATTGACTTTCAACCCTCTGGTCTCGATGACCCACATGTTTTACTTCATATTACTGTTTGGTGTTCCTGTCCCCTTCTTGTGAACCTTGCCTCTTCCTTGCAAACATCTGATTATTCCACTGATTTTTATTGGTCCTTCATGTTTTACTCTCTTTTGACATGTCCCCAACTTGTTGTGCCACCCAACTGGGAAGCTGGTTGTTAGCTTTGACATCCTTCTTTTGTTTTTGAATAGAACTGACACTAAAACGTCTTATAGAAGATTTCAAGAAAATGAAATGCACTGACCTCGAAGGTTTTGAGGATAGAAAAACTCTGCAAATGAATGAGCAGTAATGAAGAGAAAAAGGACATGACTTATCTGAGCGGAAAGGCTGATTCTATTGATCGTGCCATGCATTTTGGATCCCAAACTAGTCTGTCCAACCAATAAATTGTCAATTACCACATTTGTTGCCTAATACTTTCACGCCCGACTTTCACCAAAACCTAAGCCTTGCTTCTTTTGCCATGTTTCCAAACATCTTTCAACCACAGACTTCCTTCATTTGCACATCTGAAGACTCACTTTCGCCTTACGGTGCCCATGAGGGTTTTCACCAATAAGACTCTGTCATTTTTAATATCTCTCAAACTCACTTCGCCTTACGGTGCCCGTGAGGGTTTTCACCAGTAAGATTCTCTCATTTCATCATTTTCCTTCTGGCGCCAGAGTGTTGTCCCCAATAAGAATCACTTTACCTGCTTGCGTTGACATTTCTTAAGATTGATCAGAAGGTCTTTCTTTGGACCGTAATGTGGCTTTTGGATGGGTTTTAGAAAGAAAGGTATAAAAGCTCAAAATAATTCAAACGTGGGTTCAATATTACAACTTTCGGAATCATATCTCTTGCGACAACCATAACTTCTGCCCCAGTTTCCTTCTTGGGGATTCTTGGCTTTTCTTTTGTTATGACTGAACCTCAGTGAGGCTGCCTACGCACCCTTTCGGGATCAAGTCAAACGTAGTTCATGATATAAAACTACGTTCATTGTTGCGACCTTTCCTTTTCTTCCACTTTTGTTCTCTTGTTTCTCCATTTTCTTTTCCTGCTCGGGCTTACGAGCTTTATTATTGATTCCGAAAGAGGGGTATGCAAGAAAGTAAGTAAGGCTCAAAGGGGTAACAAAGGATAAAGTGTTTAGATAGCAGAACAAAATGCCTTCGTCATTTCAATCTCAAAACATGCCAAATACAATCAGGTACACAAAGATAAAGAAGTCATACATAATATCTCTTGACTGCATCAGAATTGATAGCCATTTCTACACATTTCCCTTCTACGTCCGTTAGATATAAAGCGCCATTGGACAAAACTCTGGTTACAACAAATGGCCCTTGCCAGTTTGGGGCGAACTTTCCTTTTGCCTCAGCCCAATGAGGTAGGATACGTCTCAGCACCAGCTGCCCTACTTCGAACTTCCGCGGACGCACCTTCTTGTTGTACGCTCTTGCCATTCTCTGTTGGTATAATTGACCGTGACACACTGCTGCCAATCTCTTCTCATCAATCAAACTTAGTTGTTCCACGCGGGCTTTAACCCATTCATCATCATCAATCTCTGCCTCAGCGATGATCCGGAGGGACGGGATTTCAACTTCTGCGGGTATTACTGCTTCGGTTCCATACACCAATGAATAGGGAGTCGCTCCTACTGAAGTACGGACAGTAGTGCGATAGCCTAACAAGGCAAAAGGTAGTTTTTCATGCCATTGCCTTGACCCTTCGACCATTTTCCGAAGTATTTTCTTGATATTCTTGTTAGCTGCTTCGACTGCCCCATTTGCCTTAGGGCGATATGGGGTAGAATTGCGGTGCATGATCTTAAACTGCTGACATGTCTCGGCCATCAAATGACTATTGAGATTGGCACCATTATCTGTGATGATTACCTTCGGGATCCCAAAC
>NW_017674079.1:5659-10328 GCF_001879085.1 Nicotiana attenuata | reverse complement strand
GCTTCTCGACCTGTCCTAATTCTTCAACATGCATTATCTCCTCGTCCGGGAAGTATGTATTCAAAGGCTCATATTCATCATCAACGGGATTCTCAGCTAGGTGATCAGCCAACGCTTGTGCTTTCATTGCAGTCCGGGTCACGTAGACAATATCAAATTCCGTAAGCAGGATTTGCCATTTCGCTAGTCTCCCTGTGGGCATGGGCTTTTGAAATATATACTTCAATGGGTCTAACCGAGAGATGAGATAGGTAGTATATGCTGACAAGTAATGTTTCAACTTTTGCGCTACCCAGGTTAAAGCACAACACGTCCTCTCTAGTTGAGTGTATTTTACCTCATATGATGTGAACTTCTTGCCGAGGTAGTAAATCGCCTGCTCTTTCCTTCCTGTGATGTCATGCTGCCCCAGTACACAACCAAAAGAATTGTCCAACACAGTCAGGTAAAGGATCAAGGGCCTTCCTGGCTCTGGCGGGACCAACACAGGTGGACTAGCCAAATACTTCTTAATCTTGTCAAATGCTGCCTGACATTCGTCTGTCCATCTGACCGCAGCATCTTTCTTTAACAGCTTGAAAATGGGCTCACAAGTAGTTGTAAGCTGGGCAATGAACCTGCTGATGTAATTCAACCTGCCAAGCAAACTCATCACATCCTTCTTGTTCCTTGGTGGCGGTAGCTCCTGGATGGCTTTAATCTTAGACGGGTCTAATTCAATACCACGCCGACTCACTACAAATCCCAACAACTTCCCCGACGGGACTCCAAACGCACACTTTGCTGGATTAAGCTTGAGGTTGTACCTGCGGAGTCTCTGGAAGAATTTCCTCAAATCCCGAACATGGTCACATTGTTTCCTCGACTTTATGATCACGTCGTCCACATAGACCTCGATTTCCTGATGTATCATGTCATGGAACATGGTAGTCATTGCTCTCATATACGTTGCCCCTGCGTTCTTCAACCCAAATGGCATGACCCTGTAACAATAGGTTCCCCATGGCGTGATGAAGGCCATCTTTTCCGCATCCTCCTCATCCATCAAAATCTGGTGATAGCCCGCATAACAATCCACGAAGGAACCAATCTCATGTTTAGCACAGTTGTCAATCAATATATGGATGTTTGGGAGTGGGAAGTTGTCCTTTGGGCTCGCCTTATTGAGATCACGGTAATCAACACATACTCTGGTCTTCCCATATTTCTTTGGTACCGGCACCACATTAGCTAACCAGGTAGGATATCGAGTAACCCGTATGACCTTCGCCTCAAATTGCTTAGTAACCTCTTCTTTAATTTTCACACTGATATCTGTTTTGAATTTCCTCAGCTTCTGCTTGACAGGGGGGCATTTCGGATGAATGGGCAATTTGTGGACTACTAAATCGGTGCTTAGACCTGGCATATCATCATATGACCATGCAAACACATCTTTGTATTCACATAACAATTTAATTATCTCCTCTCTGAGCGGGGCTTCCAAATGGACACTTATTTTTGTTTCTCGAACATTTTCCTGATCCCCTAGATTGATTGCCTCTGTGTCATTCAAGTTAGGTTTGGGTTTTTGCTCAAATTGATATAACTCTTTACTGATTTCTTCCAAAGCTTCCTTGTCATCGTATTCACTCTCGCCATCACACTTAATTTCTTGTATTACTATTTCATATGGAATCTCAAGACTCGACCGGAAACTCCTCATGCAGGACACATCATTGAAACCAGCATAAAAGGGACTGTACAAGAGACAAAAGAAAACAAAATAAAGGCTATCAGGAGTGAAGAGAGAAGGAAATTGCATTTCATTAAAATTGTAAAAGAACAAAGTTCAAACTCATCCAAATGGACGGAACATAGAAATCTGAATTACAATCCTGGCAATAATCCAGATCTAATACTCAAAGGAAAATCCAAAGCTAACTACCACGACTCCTTCCGAGTTGGAAGAGGAGTAGCTTCCCAGTTATTGAGCTTGGCCTGAGACCCCACGAACTGCACATCAACTTAACTCGGACCTTCGCCTGGTTCCACCATATTCACTTCATTGAACACCCTTTCAAACTTTTCGATCAGCTCTTTGTCGGGTTCTGTCACCATGGAATTTGGTAGTGCTGATGCTGGGCGTTGTTTAGTACCAGGCCGGACGAAGGAACGGGAAAGGCGAGGAATGGGTTTTGGTAGGGTCCACACTCTCTTTTTCATCTTTTTGACTCTCCTTATGTCAGCAGCATTGGGTTTGAAACCTAGCCCGAAAGTGTCCAGATTTCTGGGAAGAGACACTGGTTGTATGATTCCCTGCAGTGAAGCACCCAACCCCTTTCCGGGCAAGAATCCATTCCTTATCATCTCTGAAGCTACCATAACAGAGGCGGCAGCTTAACAGTCCTTTGTCATTTTCAACTTCCTCGAAGGATGTGATAGCATTACAAGAATTATCCTCTCCATGGACCACGATCTCCTGCCGATCCCATTCAAATTTAACCATTTGATGCAAAGTAGAAGGTACCGCCTTTGCGGCATGAATCCAAGGCCGTCCTAATAAAAGATTGTAGGAAACGTTGACATTAAGCACTTGAAACTCCATAGTGAACTCCACAGGTCCTATTGTTAGCTCCAATACAATATCTCCCACTGTGTCTTTCCCTCCGCCGTCAAATCCCCTTACACAGCTACTATTTTTATGAATTCTTTCCTTGTCAACTTTCAACTTTTCTAGGGTGGAAAGAGGGCAAATGTTTGCACTATACCCATTATCAATTAGCACCCGGGTTACCACGGAATCTTCACACTTCACTGTGAGGTAAAGAGCTCTATTGTGTTCGGTTCCTTCCAATGGCAACTCATCATCAGAAAATGTTACCCTGTTCACCTCAAAATTTTGTTTGCAATCTTCTCAAGATGATTCACAGTGATTTTACCTGGCACATGAGCTTCGTTTAGAATCTTCATCAACGCCCGGCGGTGTTCATCCGAATGGATCAGTAAGGACAATAGTGAGATCTGTGCCGAGGTTTTTCTCAATTGTTCCACAATCGAATAGTCCTGAGCCTTCATCTTTTTAAGGAATTCTTCAGCTTTTTCTTCAGTAACAGCCTTCTTTGTCGGTGCCAGATTGTCTTTAGCCGCTTTAACCCTTCTCAATTCTTCAGGGACAAAGCACCTCCCTGATCTAGTCAACCCATGAGTTTCACACACTTCTTCTTTAACTTCCTTTCCTTGGTACATCACAGTCACTCTGTCACAGTTCCACGGGACAGCTTTCACAGGCAACTAGGTCACTGGTTTAATGATAACTGGCTCTGTTCGAGCGCCTTTTACAACCAACACAGGCTTAACAACTGCTCCTGGTATTGTCACCGTAACAGGCTCTGGTTCTATTATCATCACTGGTTTTCTGACTGTCCGGTCCATTGCGACCAGGGTTTTCCCATCGACCAACTTCTCGTTTGCTTTAGCGTCACTTGCCTTAATCATCATCACAGTTTGTGACAGCTTCTTGCATTCCCCCTTCTGCACTAACTCGATCATGTGAGCCTCATGATGAATTGGTAGCGGATTCTGCATGATATTAGGAGTCTCCGGAGCCTGCACCTCAATTCTCTGTGTATCAATGAGTTCCTGAATGGCGGTTTTCAGATGCCAACATTTCTCTGTGTCATGTCCAGGTGCTCCAGAGCAATACTCACAGCTTACTGAATGGTCCAGGTTCCTTGGGGGAGGGTTTGGTAATTTGGGTTCAATCGGGTTCAACATGCCTAACTGCCTTAATCTGTGGTACAAGCTGGTATAAGATTCACCCAAGGGAGTAAAAGTCTTCTTCTTCTGCAACCTATCATTTTTAAATGCGGGGTTGGGTCGGTAACTGGTTCCAACGGCATTTTTGTTGGTTCTTGGGGGTGGGTAGGTGTTCTGAGATAGGTAAGTATTTTGGGGAGTAGGTGCGCGCCATTGTGCATGGGTAGGGGGTTGGGGGTATGTCTGCGCATGATGGACGGAGAAATGGGGAGTAAGAGGTGGGTAGTAATGCTGTGGTGGGCCATATGGAGTATGTGGGTAAGCTTGGGGGTGAGGGCGAGGTTGGTGATAATATGGTGACGGACTCCTGGACCAGACCCTTGATTCCACCACTGCCACTTCTTCTTTCTTTTTCTTTCCCAATACTCCTCCGGTGCCGCTTTGAATAGCCTGCGTAGTTGCTTTGAGTGCCGAATAGCTCATAATCTTGTTAGACTTGAGACCCTCTTCCACCGTGCTTCCCATCTTTACGACCTCATTGAAAGTTTTCCCCACCGCGGACACCAGATGACCATAGTAGGTTGGTTCCAAAGCCTGAAGGAAATAATCAACCATCTCATTCTCTTTCATCGGAGGATCAACTCTTGCTGCCTGTTCTCTCCAACGGAAACCGTACTCTCTAAAGCTTTCTCCGGGCTTCTTCTCGATTTTGGTCAATGACAGACGGTCCGGGACAATTTCGAGGTTGTATTGAAAATGACATGCAAATGCTTGAGCCAGGTCATCCCATGTGTACCACCGAGCATGATCTTGCCATGTATACCATTCTAACGCTGCTCCACTTAAGCTTTGCTAAAGTAGCCATTAACAGCTCATCTTTTCCTCCCGCTCCCCTCATCTTGCTGCAGAATCCCCCTCAGGTGGGCCACCG
>NW_017674079.1:0-4816 GCF_001879085.1 Nicotiana attenuata | reverse complement strand
AAACATTTCTATTATGCCTCTATTCATTCACATGCGTCATTCCGGCTTTCATTTCTTTTCTTGCCTAATTAGTTCCCACTCTTATCTTTTCACTTTGTTTTGCTCTCCCTCTTTTGGTTCTCTTTCATTTGGTTTTTTTCCCTGTTTGTATCATTCCTTTCTGGTTTTCCCTTTTATTATTTAGAAATGGTCGAATCCTATGGAGACTGCCTACGTATCACGACCCTGCGTGAATCAGACCGAGCGTAGTTCGTACAAATAGATGCAAAGTAGGAGCATGATATTTTGACAATTTTAATTTTATTGATAGCAAACTTGTCTATTACAAAGACTCAAAACAACTAACAGACTCTAAGAACTACAAACTCCATCATCCCTATTCTAATTCAAACAAAATACAGACCCAATCCACTGACTCTGGTAAAAGAACTACAAACCCAAATGACCTAACTCCAAAAGAAATACAGACTCAGAAAAAAAAAATTCTTAGTAGAAGAAAGAGTGCAGACTCAAAGACAATTAGGAATACATTAAAGCTCCTGGTGCCCGCGGGACATCATTCGGTCTCGCCGCGGGCCTATATGCAAGTTCCCCTTGAAGTCTGTCTAGGTCGTTCATTATCTGCTTCACAAATTTCATCACTGATGCCAAGAAGGTGGTACGGGTCATGTTCTCGCACATTTGACATTTCCTAGTAATGGAATGAGAAATGGTTAAGATTTTTTCTCGAATTCTTCCTTTCTCTTGAAGCAACCGCCCTATCTGTTGGGCCCTGGCCTCCAAAGTTCGCTCATCCGCTTGGCTTTGTTCCCAGAGTTGTTGCAAGTCCATTTCTAACTGTGCCAATGCCATGTAACACTGTTCTCTTTCGACTTTGAATTCTTTTGCCTGCTTGATCATATGGTTTTATGTGGCAATAACCTTTTTCTTTAATTCTGTGACCTCATCGTCATATTTTCCTTTTAACTGTTTAACCATGCGGGCCCGTTCTTCTGCATTTTTAGCCAATTGTTTCTGGACCCCAGCTAATTCCTTTTCTGCCTTGTTGCGGTCGAAGCTGTAGTCGTTCACCTTTTGCCTTAGATTTGCTATAAGCTTTGCATCTTTGGCACTTCTGACCGGATTATCGGCCTCTAGCTTCATTTTCTGGATTTGGGCTCGCAAGGCTTCATTCTCTTTGGCCAATTGTTTTTTCTTACCTTCATCAGACGCGGCTTGCAAGCTATTTTCAAATCGGAGGTTTTGGACCTGTTTTTCCAACGCTCCTATGCGGGCCCTATATTCATTTTCTTTAGTTAGCCAATCCCACTGTTCTCGTGCTGATTCAACAAATTCCTGGATGTGAGGTCGTTTGGCTGGTCTTCCGAATGCGACGTCCCTTCTATACCAAGCCTGATAGTTAGGCGACACTTCTCCTTTGGCTCGATCTCGAACACAAGTGTTTGCCGTCAAATACTGACATTCGCTCCAGACCTGGCGGACCATTGCTTCAGGAAACTGGCCATCAGGGCCAATCTCAACCACTTGCAAACTAAGATCATCATCCTTGGGTACTATCTGGCATCTCCCCAGCTGCCTCAACACTCGATACGGTGCGTAAGGCTGAATGCTTCTAAGCCCCATCAGAAGGAAATGTGGTCGGGCTGCCGGCATGTATACGATTCATCAACGGGTAACCATCCCAGTGTCCACTCTATTTGGCTAGCAGTGAGGGACCGAAAATATGTTGTCCAACCTGTGACTCCTTCTGGCAATTCAACCCCTTTAATCCTTGTGCCTGCTAACCGTTTAGAAGATGACTCAGGGTGGCTGTTCTTGCAAAAACAGCCTTCCGGCGCCCTTTTGGGGACATTGGCTTATTTTTGACAAGAATGGCATCACCCGACTTATTCATGACGAAATTAAAAATTTTGGTATTTCTGGCTATTTTTGCAAAAGGGGAGGTTGGACCCGATGAGGGTTGCCTACGTATCTCACGTCCGGTGAGAATCAAACCAGCGTAGTTCGGGCAAATAAAACTAACTATTTTCGAAAACTAAACTCTTTTGTTTTTTGTTGGCAAATACACTATTTCTGAAAGCAAGACTCTTTTTTGTATTTTCTTTTTCAGTGGCAAATAAAACAAACTAATTAGAAAATAAAACTCTTTTTGTTTTTCTTTTCCATTGGCAAACAAAACAAACTAAACAAAAAATACTTTTCTTCTTTTTTTTTCTTTCATTTTTCTCGAAAATCCGGCGGAATTTCGGCACTACTTGGACATTGGTTTTTCTAATATAGGTAATTAACTCTCTACACTGCTATTTTCTCTTTTCTCTTTTTTTGTTTTGCAATTTTTCCAGATATTCAAAGCCGGTCAGCATGCGAGTCCAAACAGATAAATGCACAAGTAGGATGTATCAGGATGGTCCATTATTCCGGATACACCTATCCTAGACGGACCCAACCCCTGTGTTGAGTCCCCTAAGTCATATGCACGTGATGCAGATAAACGTCCTACTAGGGATCCGGCATGAAGTCAAGTTCTTCTAGGTTCAAAACCTGGGTATGTGTTCTAGATTGTGTACCCGAGCGGACAACTCGAGTCGAGGAGGGGGCTACGTACCGGGAACCAAAGGGCCATCCGGCTTAGTAACTTGTCCGGCCTCTTTCTCATTTCAAGGTATTGACACTAACAGAATAGGGAGTCTCAACCAGTAAGCACATCCCCGGAGGTGGGAAGAGAAGGGTTTCGGCACAGTTTATATACAGTTCAGATAATATCAAAGCGGTAAAAAGCAATATTTTGCACATTTAGCATGAAACATGTGGGAAAATCAGATAAAGCCAAATACAATATATCTAAGCTCGAATTCTGAACCCTGAACCAAAGTTCTGGGTTTTCATCCCCAGCAGAGTCGCCAGAGCTGTCACACCTCCTTTTTTCGCTACACCAGTGAGGGTGTAAAGGAGTTTTCCCAATTAAAGGACAGTCGGAAAGGGATTTGTTATTAATATTCAGAGTCGCCACTTGGGAGATTTACGGTGTCCCAAGTCACCGTTTGAATCCCGATCCGAGGAAATTATGACTCTGTTAACAGTCCGCGAACCAGAACTCCGAGTAAGGAATTCTGTTAACCCGGGAGAAGGTATTAGGCATTCCCGGATACCGTGGTTCTAGCACGGTCGCTCAACTGTTGTATTTTCTTTTATCTGATTTTAAAACATATTCTAACCTATATGCCTTTTAGTAGTAAACCGCTTTTATTGTTATTTCTAATAAGAATTGCAACGTCGTAAAAATGCGTCTCGAACCACGTCGCACCAGTGCACCCACGATTGTCAACACATTTCAACTTCGTTGAGATTTGGACTTGGTCACATAAATGTGCACCCACATTTAGGAAGGTAATATTATTAAAATACGCGCCTAAAGCAACTACGCATTTATTATCTTTGGGGAAGACCGTGAAATTCGCTAAACGGTCTGCCCGAATTCTAAGTATTTTTATGTAACATTTCTTGAGGGCCCCGCGATTTATGTGTTTTATTTAGCGAGGCTCATCTCATTTTATTATCAAAGGCCAACCTAAAAGCAAACTACACTTTTCTGCTTAAGTTGTCTCTAAAAGAAGAACCCTAATTAACTAGCAGATGTGAATGGTCCAAGGTTCCATAATTCAATCTCCAACAATTGGGCCTAGCAACTGAACAGATGAGGACATTCCATATCTGGCGTTCCAGAGCAGTCCAGGTTTCATTTTTTAAGGGGCTGGGCCGCTTAGACCATTGAGACACCCAAAAGCCCAGTGTCACTTTTAATTTGAGGCGGGCTAACATTTTTAGGCCAAATACAAAATCAAAGCCTGCAAACTTTAGTTGATCTATCTTGAAAAAATTCAATTATGCGTTGACGTCTGGTATAAACGGCAATGGCTATTTCGAACAATGTTTGCAGCCTATCTTATCGTGTTAACTCGTTCCTTTTAAATGTACCTCTGCACATTGCAATGTCAATCAAACGTGAATAGACTAAAACCAAAGAATCAATTGAACTTCATGCTTATAGGATTATATATGCCAGTCTTAAACTTCAATTAATAGACAGTGATTCAGCCTGGATTTCCGAGTAATGTATATTTAAAATTAAACCAACTAACCTACAAATAACAACGATTATCCAAACAACATTTCCAGGAAACCAGTCCTAATTCGCGTCATTTTTAACCTTATGAATTAGCTAACACCCAATATTATTATACCAGACACAAACACACTACTAACAGTTCTAACAAGCAAGCACAAGCCCGTAGCTCATCCATCTAATATATGTCCAATACAGCCCAGTTTCAGTCCAGTTATACAATGTCAATGCAAATCAAAAGATGACCTAGACAAATACAGATCATCTATTATCTATTTCATTATGGCAGCTAGAACACATGGATTTCAGGAGGCCAATGTATGATGTATTTCATTTCAGCATCTCATCGTCAAAGCTACATCAATACATGGTTCAAATGTGTACCTGGAAGTGTAAAATAATAGAGAAAAGAGGAATGTCAGCAGCAGTTCAGTGAATCCCAGCAACAGACAGCCACAGATCCAACGATGAAACCACAGAAACTAACTCCAAAATTCAATGGAATAGCAGACTCAACAGTTCAAAACCCAGAGAAATTAAATCTGAACACTGATACCCAATTATTAACAACCAGAACACTCAAATCTGACAACATTGACTAGCTTTCAAGCCCTTTCAAAACCAAGACAGAAGGTGAAAACCAAAAATTGATTCAGTGATGAGAATCTTTCAAATTTCAGAGCTGAAATCCGA
>NW_017674078.1:103246-109492 GCF_001879085.1 Nicotiana attenuata | reverse complement strand
AGAAATGATGTTCGAGCAGATGATGAAAAAGAACCAAGACTCAGATGCACAATTGGCTTCACACAACACATCTATCCGGAACCTAGAAGTGCAAATAGGGCAAATTTCTCAAGCTTTGAATACCCGACCTAAGGGAGCACTACCAAGTGATATGGTAGTGAACCCAAAGGGAGGTAATAATCATGTGATGGCAGTCACAACGAGAAGCGGAAGAGGCGATGATGTGCAAGCCTCAAATGAAAATCAAGTGGTGAATGATGATATTGAGCTCCAAGAAGATGTGGATCCTTTGATTGTTGAAGATGCAGTTGAGACAAATGTGAATAAGGAAGTGAGAATAGATATTGATGAGGACGAGGGGGAAACTCAAGAGGTCGTGAACCCGTCTAGGGAGCACATAATTGATATTCCGGAGCCGGTGGTGCCAAAAGCCAAGGCACCCTTGCCTAGACCACCTCCACCTTATCCTCAGCGGTTAGCAATGCAAAAGAATGACAATCAGTTCAAGAAATTCATAGACATGATGAAAAGCCTTACAATTAACGTGCCTTTGGTGGAGGCACTTGAACAAATGCTGGGCTATGCAAAGTTCATGAAGGATTTAGTCACAAAGAAGCGTTCCATGGATTGTGAAACAATAAAGATGACACACTAAGTTAGTGCGATAGTGCATTCTATGGCCCCGAAACTTGAAGACCCAGGAGCTTTTACTATCCCTAGCACTATCGGGAGTGCGGAGTTTGCTAAGGCCCTTTGTGATTTGGGTGCTAGCATTAACTTGATGCCGTATTCAGTCTTCAAGACTTTGGGAATTGGGCAACCTAGGCCAACCTTGATGAGACTTCAAATGGCGGACCGGTCGATGAAGCGGCCTTTGGGTATAATTGACGATGTGCTTGTCCGGGTGGACAAATTCATATTGCCGGGCGACTTTGTCATATTGGATTGTGAAGTGGATTTTGAAGTGCCTATTATTCTTGAGAGACCTTTCCTAGCTACGGGGAAGGCTTTAGTTGATGTTGAAGCAGGTGAATTGACATTCCGATTGGGTGATGAAAAGGTGGTATTTCATGTTTGCAAATCAATGAGGCAACCCAATAGTACGGAAGTGTGTTCACTTGTAGACATTGTCACATCTGTGATAGTGGATGACACAAGTTCCATGATGAATGTTGAAGATCCTCTTGAGGTCGTACTTCTTGGCATGGATGTAGAAGATGACGCTAGCAGAGTGGAGTGCGTGAATGCATTGCATGGTATGGGTTCATACTCATATGAGCCTAGCAAGTTATCTTTGGATCTTGAGAACCGCAAAACTCCACCAACTAAACCATCCATTGAGGAGCCACCGGTGTTGGAGTTGAAGCCACTTCCTCCACACCTCAGGTATGAATTTTTGGGCTCTAATTCTACTCTTCCAGTTATTCTTTCTTCTTGCCTTACTAACCTGCAGGTTGAGGCCACTTTGGAGGTGCTTCAAAAGCGGAAAAGGGCAATAGGATGGACTTTGGAAGACATTAGGGGAATAAGCCCCGCATTTTGCATGCATAAGATCATCTTGGAGGAGCATGCAAGGCCATCTCTTGAACATCAAAGAAGACTCAATAAGGCGATGCAAGAAGTGGTAAAGAAAGAGGTTATCAAATGGCTTGACTCCGGTGTGGTTTATCCAATCTCTGACAGTTCGTGGACTTCTCCAATCCAATGTGTGCCAAATAAAGAAGGGATGACGGTGGTGCCCAATGAAAACAATGAGCTTATTCCCACTCGAACCATTACCGGGTGGAGAGTTTGCATGGACTACCGGAGGCTCAACAAGGTGACCCGCAAGGATCATTTTCCTTTGTCATTCCTCGACCAAATGCTAGATCGTCTTGCGGGGAGAGCATTCTATTGTTTGTTGGAGGGGTACTCGGGCTACAATCAAATTTTAATTGCCCCGGAAGACCAAGAGAAGACTACTTTTACATGCCCCTATGGAACATTTGCTTTCTCCCGGATGCCATTCGGATTGTGCAATGCTCCGGCGACCTTCCAACGTTGCATGATGGCTATTTTCACCGATATGGTGGAGGACATATTGAAGGTCTTTATGGACGACTTTAGTATGGTTGGTGACTCTTTTGATGCATGCTTGGTGAATTTGGATAAGGTCTTGGCTCGTTGTGAAGAAACAAACCTAGTTCTCAATTGGGAAAAATGCCATTTTATGGTTGAAGAAGGTATAGTGTTGGGCCACAAGATTTCAAAACATGGGATTGAGGTTGACAAGGCGAAAATTGAGGTGATTTCGAGGCACCCTCCCCCTACTTCTGTCAAAGGGGTGAGGAGTTTTCTTGGACACGCCGGGTTCTACCGGCGGTTTATCAAAGACTTCTCGAAGGTTGTGAATCCATTGTGCAAGCTACTAGAGAAAGATGCCAAGTTTGTTTTTGATGAAAAGTGTATGGAGGCCTTTGAACTCTTAAAACACAAGTTGACCACTACCCCTATCATAACTGCACCTAATTGGAGTTTTCCCTTTGAATTAATGTGTGATGCTAGTGATGTTGCAGTGGGGGCGGTGTTGGGTCAACGGGTTAACAAAATGTTCCATCCCGTGTATTATGCAAGTAAGACTATGAATGAAGCTCAACGGAATTACACGGTGACGGAGAAGGAGTTATTGGCCATTGTATTTGCCATGGAGAAATTTCGGCCCTATGTTATGGGGGACAAGGTGATTGTGCATACGGACCATGCCGCCCTTAGATATTTGATGACCAAAAAGGATTCCAAAGCATGATTGATGAGATGGGTGTTACTTCTTCAAGAATTTGACTTAGAAATAGTGGACCGGAGGGGAAGTGAAAACCAAGTTGCGAACCATTTGTCCCGGCTAGAGGAAGAAGGGAGGCCATGTGACGGTCTTGAGATAAATGATGCATTCCCAGACGAGCAACTTCTTTCTGTGTCAATGTGTGACATGCCATGGTTCGCGGACATCGCCAACTTCATTGTGATCGGAGTTGTCCCGGGTGAGCTCTCTTCCAACCAAAAGAAGAAACTCAAACGGGATAGCTTGGATTTTTATTGGGATGATCCGTACTTGTTTAAAATTTGCACGGATGGTGTGATTAGAAGATGTGTCCCGGAAGGTGAACAATTGAGCATATTGGAGGCTTGTCACTCCTCCTCCTATGGTGGCCATCATGGAGGGGTGAGGACGGCTTCAAAGCTTTTGAGTTGTGGTTTCTATTGGCCGACTTTGTTTAAAGATGCTAGTGATTTGGTAAAGAGGTGTGATGCATGCCAAAGGGCCGGCGGAATTTCAAAAAGGGATGAGATGCCTCTTAATACGATTCTCGAGGTGGATATTTTTGATGTTTGGGGCATCGATTTCATGGGTCTGTTCGTGAGCTCTTGTGGGAACACTTATATTCTCGTGGCGGTGGATTATGTCTCAAAGTGGGTGGAAGTCGTGGCTTTACCCAACAATGAAGCCCAAAGTGTTGTAGCATTCTTGAAAAAAGAGTATCTTCACAAGGTTTGGTACCCCTCGTGCTATCATTAGTGATGGGGGGTCCCACTTTTGCAACAAGTCTTTTGATTCATTGCTTGCTAAATATGGAGTTAATCACAAAGTGACCACCCCCTATCATCCCCAAGCTAGTGGTCAAGTGGAAGTGTCCAACCGAGAAATAAAGAGTATCTTGTCCAAGACGGTAAATGCTAATAGGACCGATTGGTCGAAGAAATTGGATGATGCTCTTTGGGCCTATCGGACGGCTTACAAGACCCCAATCGGTATGTCTCTGTATCGGTTGGTGTTTGGTAAAGCTTGCCATCTTCCGGTGGAATTGGAGCACAAGGCTATGTGGGCATTGAGAAAGTTGAACTTGGAATGGGATGTTGCGGCAAATCTCCAGGTTGAGCAACTAAATGAGCTTGATGAGTTTAGATTTCATGCCTACTCCAGCTCGTCCTTATATAAGGACAAGATGAAATACCTTCACGACAAATATGCTCGGGGAAAGGAATTCAAGGTTGGTGATATGGTTCTTCTTTTCAACTCCCGGTTGAGGTTATTTCCGGGAAAGCTCAAGTCAAAGTGGAGTGGGCCTTTTGAAGTGGTATGTGTGACTCCTTTCGGTGCTCTTGATCTTAAGAACAAGAATGGTGAAGTATTTCGGGTCAATGGACATCGTGTCAAGCATTATTTAGGAAAGTTTGATGATAGCCACGTGGTGGCACTCATTCATTTGAAGTTATGTGATGGTAACATGCGTCGTGCCGCGACGTTAAATCAGGCGCTTCTTGGAAGGCAACCCATGTCTTTTTCTTTTTCTTTAATTTTCTTTGTAGATTAGGATTTTTGAGCTAATTGTTTGTGAGATGTTGCAGGGATTGTGTTGAGGCAGTGCAAAACAAAGAAAAAACACCGGTAGTCTCTGAAGTAGCCAGTGCGGACCGCGGTGCACTTTTGTGCAGTCCGCGCTGGCATGTCGCTAATTGCATGCTCTCTGAAGTTTTCCACCACGGCCGCGGTCAAATCTGTGCGGTCCACGGTGGACCTTCACGTCCGCAGTGCACTCCACCGCGGCCGCGTGGGTTGCCTTCTGAAACTTCGGACTTTAAAACCCAGCGGGGACCGCGGTCACTTTTGTGCGGCCGAGCTGGTAGGTGAGTGTGGGGCCCCCAGTTTGTCTATAAATAGGGCCTTAGGGTTTCATTTTACCCTTTTCGCACTTTGAGCACTCAGAGCTATAGAACATTGTTCATCCTTGCTAAGACTACTTTTTTTTGACTTCTTGGACTACTCGCACTCAATCCTCATAAACTTGGTAACATTTCATGCACTTGTGATTAATTAAATTGCTTATTTTCATTTTTTTTATAGCTTGTTCAGTAGTTTAGCTTCTTCCTTTTCTTTAACTGTTAGACTAGGTTGATTTAAAGCTAGGGTAATGCACCAAATCTTGTTTGCTTAATGGGTGAACTGAGTAGGGATAAAGTAGGTGTAATAACTTGTACAAGAATGGAAAAATATGCAGCCCTAACTTAGTTCCCGGAAACCCTAGTTCAGCGCGGTCCGCGGTCATTTTTGCGCGACCGCGCTGCCCTAACGCGGTCCGCGCTACAATTTTGTGCGGACCGCGGTTCCTTGGTGACTGAAAGGTAATTGCCTCCAGCGCGGCCGCGTTCATGTTAGTGCGGTCCGTGCTGGACCACCGCGGCCGCACTACATTTTTGTGCGGACCGCGGTGGGAGATTCAGAGGAGGTATATTTTGGGGCCTTTGCCCAACGCGAACCGTGTTACAAGTTTGTGCGGTCCGCGGTGCCCCTACCGCGGCCGCTGTCAAGTTTGTGTGGTGCGCATTGCTAGGTTCTGCAACCTGTTTCTGCTGCTGTGTATTGATTATTATCTATGAAATCTATTTTGATTCACTTGTTTCACTGCATGTGCTTAAACTAACAATGTTAGATGATTATCTTTGCAGACAAGGTTAAACAAAGGGGAGCCAAACAATCACAACAACCCGGGAGAGGAGGTTCCTCCCGAGGGGGTAAAGGAAAAAGAATAGCAAAGCTCACTCCCCAGGCTAGGGAAAATATTAAAAAGACTCGAAAATTGATCAAAGCTGCTGACAGGACTGCCTCGCATTCGTCGGGGAGTGAGTATGTGCCTTCCAAGGACATCTCCTCAGATACAATCCCAACTCATGTATCCGACCCCCCGCACCTAGTTGATACCCCTCCATCATCACCCACCTCCAAAAGAGCAGTGACTGTAGTCTCGGATTCTTCTGACGAGTCCGCAGCTGGTATTAAGCAATACTCCACCTCCCCCACAGCTTCATTATCTGGGGAGAGTGCAGGCCAAGATGAGGGAGGTGAACCTCAGGTTGGGGGATTGAGAGAACTAGGAAGCCTAAAGTCTGGGAGGATCGGTTTGTCAGTCAAGTAGCCTTTCATAATTTTCGGGAGTGGTGGCCGGTAAGGAAGTTGATACTGGAGAGAAGCTTTATTTATACTGACCTTTTACCCCATAACCCAAACGTGCAGAGAGAGTTCAGAACAAGATGGGGCTGGGAGTTCTTCATGGAGAAGTGCATAGATGCTAACGAGCACATGGTTAGGGAGTTCTACTCCAATGTGGCTCATATAGTCAAGGATACCAAGGTGACCAAAGTTAGAAACAAAACAGTGTTGTTTGATGGGAGATCGTTAAATGAGTATTTGGGGTTCCGTGATGAAGACGAGTC
>NW_017674078.1:101287-102093 GCF_001879085.1 Nicotiana attenuata | reverse complement strand
TGTCTAAGGCGGTAGATTCACATGGCAAAGCTCTGAAGGAGCTTGCCAAGGAGCACAAAAAGATGAGAAAGTCAAGGGCATCTAAGGAGTCGGTGAAGGAGCATAGAGCGGACGTGGACAAGCTATTGGCAGATCAGATGCCTTTAGACTTGCTATTTGAGGATTCAGCTCCTCCAGCAGCAGCACTAGAGCCACAGCAGGAGCAGGCACCCAGACCTCCAAGGAAGAAGAGGAAGCTTCCCAGTACAGAGAGTGTAGTGATTGAGCTTGCAGGGAATCAGGAGATTCACTCCAGTGATGCACCCGATATTCAGCCGGTACAGGAGCAGACCACTATCCCAGCAGCAGAGCAGCAGCAGGCCGGGAGCCAGTCTGAGGTTCCCGCCCATGCAGAGGATCAGGGGACCACTGAGGATCCCATGCAGACGGACCAGGCCTAGGGAGCTCTTCTATATCCTTTCATTGATTTTTTGTGCTTATTTGTGTAGTTGGCATTGGGGACAATGCCAGCTCTTATTCGTGGGGGTGCGCCCTGCATTTTTTTGGATTATCAGGATGACTGTACATATTAGATTCTCATTTTATATTCTGTTGTATTTGATTTTTCTAGTTGGTCTGTATATAACTTTACATTTTAGCTACTTTTCTCGTACTTTTTATTCTCTTTTGGTCTGTATATAAAGTTACATTCGGTATATTTGCATCCCTTATTGTATATTCTACTCCCCGATTGTACTATATTCATTCTGTTTTTTCATTTTTCGTCAAATTTTTCGTTTTCTTTTAGCTTTCATTAGATTAGGCTT
>NW_017674078.1:67369-99785 GCF_001879085.1 Nicotiana attenuata | reverse complement strand
AATGAAGATTAATTGAATTGAAAATGCAAGAAAAGGCATCAGGCCACTCAATTTTGGGCCCAATTTCGCCTAAAATCGGACCTGAACATGCTAGCCCAATTGTGTTACCCGGTCCGGTCTAGCAGAGGGCAAAACGACGGCGTTTTAGGCTAGATTGAATCTGAGCCTTCGAGGTTCTTCTGATCGGACGGTCCCCAAGTGGGGGGCACCTACTATAAGAATGTCCGAACGGGACCCCCCCTCAAACCCGTCTCCTTCGTTCCCATTCATCAGAGACCCAATCCCAAAACCCTAGCGCCGCCCTAAAATTCTCATCTCCTCCGGTGGCGGCGCCGGCTCCGTTCACCACCAAATGAACACCCTAGTGTCTCCTTACTCCCCACACCCCCAATCCACAATCAAGTTCCTTCGAACATGCCCAGAACCCTTCAGATCTTCCTTGAAAGATATGAACCCTAGCGCCGCCACGGTTCTCCCGTGGCGGCGCCGCTTCTGCTTAGCCCTAAAATCTCACCAGACAATCCTCATACCCCGTTTAGCACTAAGCCACAACCATTTCCCCTTGAACGCTCCCCCCATCTCTTTAATTTTGGATCTTAAAGTCCAGAACCCTAAATTTGGCATCTGTTCCCTCTCCAAGTTTTCACAAGGCTGAAGCTCGATTTAGCCACGAAATAGTGTTGTTCGTTTGTTTTGGGCAAAGAAAAAATGACTAATATCATTTCGGGGCTCGAATCGGACGTCTGTCATGGTCAAGATCAATTGGTGAGTCTTCTTAATTGTTTCATCTATCTCGCTTCATATTGGGTCGAAACCAGTTGAATCAAGTTCTTCTGTCCCGTCTAATCTTTTTTTTTTACTCTTTATTTCCTTCATGTTTCATAAGTTGTGCCCTGATTTATTTTTTTACTTGCCTATTTTTCTTAGATTTTAAATGTTAAATTGCTAGTTGTTCCTTCTGATAAACACGTTCATTTCGATTTTCTCTGTCTGATGACCTGTAGTATTAGCTTTCAATTATGAGTTTAGTTGTTCAAAGTTAATCTGAGTTTGAAATTAGAATTGTTTGAATGTCGTTTGGCTATAATCTGATTAGTTTAGTTTAATAATATGATTAATATTTCTGATATTTACCAGTGTTGGACTTCTTTTTTGTTTTTAATGTCGTTCACAGATAATAGTAATTGGTAATTTGGAATTTAGTAGTTAATAAGATTTAAGAGCTGTGATTGAATTTGGATGATTAATTTGCAGAATAGTTATGTACACCACAGTTAGTTAGAAAGGTTAGGTTAGTTAACATGGGTCAGTAATTTCAGGGAAGTTCAGGGGTAGCTTAGGCACTTAGAGTTGCGCAAGAATGTTGTGGGTAATACTAGAATCATCTAGAACCTTCCAAAGTAGGACAATAGTGTAATTTCAGTAATTTTAGTGTATTAACTTGAGGAACAAGTCAATAAGTAAAGGACTATTTGTGAAAATAACCTAGGGACTAGAAGGAAAACACAAAATCTGAGGGCTGCCCTCATTTTGCCTATAAAAAGGCATGTCAATGCCTTAAGTCACAAGTTTGGAGCTCTCAAAAAATTCCCCCAAAAAAGTGTCCTGCAAGTTTCCAATCTGAAATTCGAATTTCAAATTCCAAATCTTCAAAAATCAAAAAAAAAGTAGAAGCAACACAAAAACTCCAAAATATACTGTTAGATTGAGAGTTTCAGATTCGATGGAAAATTTAGTTGTTAATCCGAGTTCCTAGTGTCCTTGAATTCAACTTCAAGTAGTTTTTGGGTTTATTCAAGCTATTTTTGGGTATTTCTAGTTGCTGAAGTTTCCGAAGTAGTCCTGGGTTTAATGTCAAGTTTACTGAGTTCTATTGAGTCTATTTTGCGCATTTCATTGGCGTTGCTTCTTCTTCCTTCACTTCTGGGTTGTTGAGGCTGTTTAGATTCGAATCTGAGCCTATGCTGTTTGAATTCTGGTTGCTGATGCCTATTTACTGCTGCTGATACTTCATTCTCATTTTGTTTCAACACATTTCCAGGTACACATCCTGTAATCTCCAAGTTGTGGACATGAAATGAAATACCGATACACTTGTCGACTGGACTGTGCATATATGGACGATTATATTACTGTTGTCAAATAGATATCAATAATATGTAATATGTTAACGTAGTTTGATTTTGTACTTATATGAATAATATATATCGAGCCTGTATAATTAGGACTGCTTTGGGTTGGTTTGGACTAGGGACTGTTAAACTAATTCGAGTATTACTTAAGATTGTATGAGTTTTCTTATATTTAGTGATGTTATCTCAACTTAGCGCGAAATGCAAAGTGTGTATCATCAAGCGTTAATGTGATTAGGCAGTAGTTTGTTGTTTTGTTAATTCACAAGTACGATCAGATAGAAGTAGCAGTTAGCGTTAACTGAATAAAACTGGACTATACAGATTTTCAAGTTTTGCATAATGGTGATCTTAGGCTGATAATGACAATAGTACTAATAAGTTGCTTTTGCCAGTAATTGATAATCACTTTGAACGATCCTAATTCTTTATAATCACTGGTGTTAGCCATAGCTTAAATAACTGTCAATGGCAAAAGGTTTGAATCATTGTATATAGCCTACTATTGCTATTCAATCAATCTCGTTTGAGCTTGGCTCAAAGCCTTGACTGTCCGGGCTATGAAAGTAAATCAGTAAGCCCGATTTAATTTGATACTGGACATATGAGCTGTTACAAGCCCAAACAGTCCAACCTGCGCATAAGGACGTCTGAGCCATTTCGAACCCATTGCTGGAAATGTCTTGCTTCGTTTATTCAGTTATTGGGTTTAGTTGGTTGAAAATGAACTATAGAATTTTGTACCTCTTCCACATGCCAATTAATTAGGGTTATTTTTATTACTAGAGACAACTTGGGTAGAAAATTGTAATTTTCTTTAGGATTGGCCTTTAAATAATAAAACAGGGAAGCCCCGCCAAATAAAACACATAAATTGCGGGGCCTTCAACAAATGTATACATTAAAATACTTAGAATTCAGGATGGGCCGTTTAGCGAATTTCACGGCCTTCCCCAAAGATAATGACGCGTTAGACACTTTAGACACGCTTTTAATAATTTACTTTCCTAAATACGGGTGCACATTTATGTGACCCAAATCCAAATCCCAACGAAGTCAAAATGTGTCAAAAATCGCGGGTGCATTTATGTGACGCGGTTCGAGACGTGTTTTCACGACGTTGCAATTCTTTTAAAAAATAATAATAAAAGCGGTTCAAAGTTAAAAAGCATAAGCTAAAACATGTTTTGAAATCAGATAAATAAGCCAAATAAAACAGTTGAGCGACCGTGCTAGAACCACGGAACCCGGGAATGCCTAACACCTTCTCCCGGGTTAACAGAATTCCTTACTCGGATTTCTGGTTCGCGGACTGTTAACAGAGTCATAATTTCCTAGGTTCGGGATTCAACCGGTGACTTGGGACACCATTAAGCTCCCAAGTGGCGACTCTGAATTTTAATAATAAATCCAGTTCCGATTGTCCTTTAAGTGGAAAAACTCCTTTACACTCTTGCGGGTGTAAGAAAAAGGAGGTGTGACAACCTGCTCAAGTGTCAAAGATCAAGGAAGTTGAGAAAAAAAGGCCCTAGTGCGGACCGCACAATTGTGACCGCGGCCGCACTAGGAGATTCAGAGAAGTGCATATTCAGGGCTCTCACAACGCGGCCGCGGTTTGATTTATGCGGCCCGCGTTCAGCTCACGCAGCCGCGCCACTTTGTCATGGGGCCCGCGTGAAGAGATTCAGAGAGATGCCAAGTGGGACCAGAGCAAGCAACGCAGCCGCAGTTACACTTACGCGGTCCGCGCCAGAGTTCTTGCGGCCGCACAACACTTTCGCGCGGTCCGCGCCCCTCAACTTCAGAGAGTTAAATTCTAAGAGTTCAAGAGCCAACGCAGCCGCGCTACCTTTTTGCGCGGCCCGCGCTGACCCTGCAGGGGTATTTTTGTCCAGTTTTTTCAGCCACTATAAATAGATCCTTTTTCTATTTTTAGGTTAAGTTTGGTATCAGATATTGAGCTGCGCTCGTGAGAACTGAAGTTTTAGCCTATTTTGGCATTTTAGCATTAATTTCTCAATAGATTCTTGTAGTTTCTCATCAGTAATTAATTAATATGTTTAGTTCTTCTTCTAATTCTTCTGTTTCTTCTTTATTTATGTCTAGCTAAGCCCATTAGCTAGGGTTGTTGCTCAACCCTAGTGTGGGTAATTGATGGGTATTGCCATCTAAGGTTGGATGATATTGGGTGTTTGCTATTTGGGTTAATTTTAGGCTTTAATTAAGGATTGGTGGTTGCAAACACTGATTCTAGCTTTGTGGGTTTAACTCTTCTTGAGAAAGAGAGCCCATGATCCCAAAATTGACCCAACAAGGAATTGGGATGGACCCATGAGAAATGGTAGTCCCAGTTAACGGATTAAATCTCGAGAGAGTAATCACCCTACTTGAACCCTAGTTGCTTGGTCTAATTGGCCTACCCAATTGGTCTCGAGAGAGTCAATTGGGCAAAATCACTCTCTCTACCGAGAGGTGTGAGAGTGGATACAATTGTGCAACAGTTATAGCATACGCCCCAAATATATCAACTTATCCTTAGTATCATCTACCCGTTAGTTAGCCACCTAGGCAATGCCACGACCCTAGAGCCTTTTCCTATATTAATTACAACTTAGCAATATCTCCGTAGCATAATTTAGCTTGAAACATTAGTTTTATAATAGTAGATATAAAAATCAAAACCAAAGATGTTAGAAGTGATATTGGAAGCACAACTACAATTCTAGACTAAACAGACAATACAACTCCATTACTAGCTCCCTGTGGAAATTCGATCCCGAACCACTATTCGGGTAAAAGCTGTTGCAACCCGCTCTTCCTACCTTAGTGTAGTGTTGAGTCGGGAGCGATCACCTCCACCAAAGGGACATTAATGGATAAGCTCTTCATCATGTCAATAAATTTCTTAAACTGGTTCTCATTTTTCTGCTTCGCTAGCCTTTGAGGATAAGGTGGAGGTGGCCTTGGCAAAGGAGCCTTGGCTTTAGGCACAACCGTTTCCGGCATGTCTATTACGTGTTCCCTAGATGGGTTCACGTCATTCTGAGTTTCCACCTCGGTATCTTTGATATCAATCCTCACTTCTTCATTCAAGTTCTCATCAATCACATTCTCAACCACCAAAGGGTTCTCATCCTCTTGCAACTCAACTTCATCACTCAAAATTTCTTTTTGTTTGGAGGCATTCACATCACCGCCTCGTCCACTTCTTGTAGTTACCGTCATCGCATGCTCAGTATTGTTCCCACCCTTCGGGTTGACTATCGTATCACTAGGTAGATCCCCCTTAGGGAGAGTATTCAAGGATTGTATTTGGCCTAGTTGAACCTCCAAGTTCCTGATTGAGGTACTGTGGGACGCCAACTGAGCATCGGAGTCAGCATTCTTTTTCATCATCTTGATTCTTCCCATGTCATTGTTGGATGAACTAGGACCTTGGGATGGAAATGGGGGTGGATTGTTCGGTTGTTAATACATCGGGGGCCTTTGAAAGCCTTGCCCCCAATTTCCCTGATTGCTATCGTTCCAACCACCCTGATTGCTGTTTCCACCCTAGTTGCTATTGTTGTTACCCCAGTTACCCTGATTGTTTTGATTATTGTTCTGGTTACCCTAATTTGGGTTTTGGTTGTTGTTCCCCCAATTATTATTCCCTTGTTGTTGTTGATTACCCCAATTGCCTTTGGATCACCATTGTTGTTGTTGGTTAGAAGAATTGCCCCTTTGGCCTTGATAGTTATTCACATATTGCACTTCTTCATTCTGCTCATCATACCCATCATCTTGGAACCCACCACTATCTTGGTCATATTGATCCGAATTCCCTTGGTTCTGTTGCCCTCTTTGTCTTCTTTTGTTCACTAACATGTTGACACCCTCCATAGCATTCACTTGTCGTGGAGTTTGAACCTGTTGTAATTGCGCCTTTGCTAGCTGGT
Organism: Nicotiana attenuata; assembly: GCF_001879085.1. Lineage (NCBI taxonomy): Eukaryota > Viridiplantae > Streptophyta > Magnoliopsida > Solanales > Solanaceae > Nicotiana > Nicotiana attenuata. Next base: position 93,715 of record NW_017674078.1, on the reverse strand, counting down.
TCATTGTTGTTGTAAGTTCTACGATTGCCTGTCCATGATCATGGAGCTCCTTGCGCAAGTGAATGACCATGGGATCACCCTGTGGCACATTTGCTCGACTTTGCCAAGAGGAAGAAGTACCCGCCATCTCATCCAATATCTCACAAGCTTGATCATACGGTGTGTTCATAAAATTGCCCCCGGCGAGTTGGTTCACTATGCACTGATTAGTGGTGTTAATGCCCCGGCAGAATGTCTGTTGTATCATTGCTTTAGTCATATCATTGTTGGGACACTCCTTTACCATAGTCCGGTATCTCTCCCAAATTTCGTGCAGTGGTTCGTTGGGCTCCTGTTTGAAAGCTAAGATTTCATCCCTCAGAGTTGCCATGTGCCCCGGTGAGAAAAACTTCGCAATGAATTTATCTGCCAACTCATCCCAAGTAGTGATGGAATGGTTGGGAAGCCGTTCAAGCCAGTCCAAAGCCTTCCCTCTTAGTGAAAAAGGGAATAGTCTCAACCGAAGTGCATCCTCTGACACGTTTGTTTTCTTGCTCCCCCAACAGGTATCCACGAAACCCTTAAGGTGCTTGTAAGCATTCTGATGGGGAGCACCTGTGAAATACCCTCGCTGCTCCAACAAGGTCAGCATCACATTGGTAATTTGAAAATTTCCCGCCCAGATCCGGGGTGGGACAATTGCACTCGCATATCCTTGTTTGGGAAGCACCCGAGGAGCCACTCTTGGAGGTGGCGGGGGAGGGTCTGGAACATTATCATTAGCATTGGCCTGGCGGCCTCTCCTTTGTCCTTGAAGCACTAGAAGCACCTCATCATCTCCTTTATCATCAACCTCCTCCCCCAGAACCACGTTTCCAAGAGGGTCATTGTCGTTGTTTGACGCCATATTGTACCTGATTGGCGTCACACAAGTTAGTATCACAGAAGGAAAGAAAACCAATATGCAAAGCTATTTAGATAGATAGCCAAAACTGTTAGGTCCCCGGCAAAGGCGCCAAAAAGGTGATCGGGTCCAACCCTACACCACTACAAAGTGGCAAGAGTGGTCGATGCAGCTTTTACCCGAGAAGGTCGGGATCGAATCCACAGGGAGGTAGATTTGGGAATTGGATTCCTATCTAAACTAGCAATGCGTAGTGCTTTGAATTACGCTTCCAATCATAATTGTTGTTTGTTACTTCTACTTTTTATACTAATAAGATGCTAAATTAAACTAAGGATAAATGCTTGTTAGGTTTTCTAAATGGATAACGAGGCACTAGGGAAGTGACTTTCTCCTAGGTGAATATTTGACGGGTTCTAAAGCCTAAGGCAAAGTTGTTATGATTGGGATCGCGATATAGCCAATGCACGACACTACTCACTCTATACCTCTCGGTAGCTTGAGTGACTTTGCCGTAATTGACTTTCTCAAGATCAATTGGGTGTCGAAATTAAGCAAGCAATATAGGCTTAAGTCGGGTATTACTATCTCTAGATTTAACCCTTTAATTAGGGCTATCAATCTCTTGATGACGCCCCAATTCCTTGTTGGACTAATTTTCCTAGACTCAAGCTCTCTTTCTCAAGAAGAGCCCAAGTAAATAAGGCCCAAATTAGTATTTGCAACCACTAATTCAACATGGAAAGTACAAATCAGTCCAAATATCAACCACCCATAAACAGCTAAGCCTTAAAACACAAGACCCATCATATACCCACACTAGGGTTGAGCCACAACCCTAGCTAATGGGTCTAGCTACTCATAATATTGGAAGAAAACAGATAATTAGATGAAGAATAACCCATATAATATGTTTACAAGCTAAGAATTAAAGATTCAATGTTGAACTAGCCACAAAATTACTCAAAATATGCTAAAACCACCGTTCACGTGCTCAGCTAAAAGTTAGATACCCTAAAAATCTGAAAAAGAAGTATTTATACAAGGCCAAATTTTTTGGACAAAAATACCCCTGACGGAGGTACCGCGGAAAATGCAACGCGGCCGCGGTGAGGCTTTTTAGCTTCATTTCTCAGGCTCTGAATCTGGCCACCGCGGACCGCATAAAATGCACCGCGGCCGCGGTGGCTTCACTGCGGTCCGCACAAAATGGACTGCGGCCGCAGTAGCTTCCAATCTTCCAAAATCCCAGCTCTCTGAATCTCCTCTCCGCGGACCGCACAACATGGATCACAGCCGCGATGAGGTTACTGCGGTCTGCACAAAATGGACTGCGGCCGCAGTGCTTGAGCTTCCAAAATTGCATCTCTCTGATCTTTTCCACTGTGGACCGCACTAAATAGACTGCGGCAGCGGTGGGTCTTCTGCGGCTGTAGTGGATTTTATGCTGTAGCAGTGCCTTGACTTGTTCTTGGTTCTTGTGCTGGTTTCACTCCGTTTTGAGCTGATTTTGACTACTTGACACTTTCTTGAACAAACCCTGCAAACAAGTACAACATGTAAGCCTTTGGGACTATTTGTATACATTTTTAGTCCAAACTCAAGTAAAAAGGGGTGTTAAATGAACTAGAATCCCTAGTTATCAAACACGAAGAATAAGAACAGGAACCTACACGAACGCACCAGTAGACACGCGAACGTGAAGAGGAAATGGCTACCGCCTGGAATTAGTGCTACGAGATTGCGAAAAAATATGTGCGATCGCAAATAAGGAAATTGATTGCCCAGGAAGTGAGCTACACGAACGCGTGATGCAGCACGCGAACGCAAAGGAGGGAAGAGCACACTTACGCGTTCGCGGACAGAAGGATGCGAACGCATAGAGTAAATATCATCTTCCCAAAGTTACACTACGCGATCACGGAGAAATGGATGCTTAACTCGGTTAAGGAAACCAGGTATCAGAAAACAGCAGTCCAAAACTAGAAGGAAAAGGCCCGTAGCCCCTCCGATACACACCCGAGGCTCTCGGGACTCCATCTGAACACACCAACAAGTCCCATAACCTAAAACGTACTCGCTCGAAGTCTCAAATCACATCAAACAACTTCGAAACTAACAATTGCACCATGAATCAAACTTATGAACTTTCAAATCTTCCAACTTCTAAAACTTGCGTCGAAACCTATCAAATCAACTAGGGATGACATCAAATTTTGCAGGCAAGTCCCAAATGACATAATGGAGCTGTTCCAACTCTCGAAATCCCATTCTGACCTTGATATCACCAAAGTCAACTCTTGGTCAAACCTCTCAACCTTCCAAACTTCAACTTTTCCAACTTTCGCCGAAATGCTTCAAATTACCCTACGGACCTCCAAATCCAAATTCGGACATGCGCCTAAGTCCAAAATCACCATAAAAAGTTGTTGAAATCATCCAAACCCCATTTCGGAGTCGTTTACACATAAGTCAAATTCCGTTCAACTCTTACCGCTTAAGCTTACAAAACTAGAATCTTTTTTTCTAAATTGACTCTGAATCATCCGGTAACTGAACTCGGCCACACCTGCGTGTCATAACATACAATACAAACTGCACAATGCCTTATGGCGCCAAACGGACGTTAATTCTCAAAATGTCGGTCGAGTCGTTACAGTTCAAGTATGAAGGTTGATCGTAAGAAGATTGAGGGGGTTTAGTATTGTCCTAGACCTACTACCCCTATCGCGATTTATAGTTTCTTAGGTTCGATAGGTTACTACTGTTATTTTGTGATGGGATTTGCATCTATTGTATCCCCATTCACCCATTTGACTCAAAAAGGTGTCATAAACTACCATGAACAAGTGGTAGCTTGTAACTGGAATGCTGGTATATCTTCAATGCTAGCCTTTGTTTTCCATATTAGCTCAGCTCCAAGATCTGCACGCAAGGTGAAAAAGTGTAATATAAGTACAACTGACCTCATGTACTTAGTACGTATCTTGACTAACCTGAGTAAAGTAGTGACGAGATTTTTAAGTCAAAAAATACTCACTTTACATAACCTGTGCAACTCAAAAACATATATATTATAGATAAGCATCCAAGAAATAGTCATGGAACATCGGATATGAAAAATAAGGTGATGATAGGCTATAATTACGTATTTTAGTCGATTATTACACTCTAATTTACTGCACTTTAATTGAGTTTGAGCTTTAATCGCTAGTGTTTTGCACTAACTGTGTGTTTTATGCCTTGTACGAGTGATTCCGAGCTATGTAGATGTTATGAAATGAATTCAAGTGATTTGGAGCTTTGAAGTCTGAGTAAAAGTTCAAGGAATTAAGCCGGGATCGTGTTCGGGGGTCAACGGATAATAGTTAGAGCGAACGAAGACTTCAGTAGGCATATTGCGCAGTGTCTAGTAAAATAGATATAACTTTTTGCTCAGATATCCGTTTTGGCTCCACAATATATAGTTGGAAAGCTAACTCAAAGGCTACAACTTTCATGTTTTATGTTTTCCCAAATTCGGAACGGAACAGGGTGAAGAATGCGCGAACGCGCGAAGAAACGCGCGAAGTCGCGTGGTAGTTCGCGCGCGTTAAAGGCTGATGCAGAATAGTGCTCGAAGAGACGCGCGAAGGATGCGCGAGCTCGCGCTAGTCACCCAGGAAAAGTGTCCTTTTTCACATTGGAGAAGGTATAATTGTTTGGGCCCAACCCTACTTGGTATATATACATGAGCGAACGTTTTTAGAGCAATTCTTTTGGAGAGGAGGACGCCACTTTTGGTGATATCTAACACCACGCTTGGAGGAGGCTTCTAACTAGTTTTTCTTCTCTTCTCTTTCTTTAATTTCATAGTTTATTAGTTCTAGAGTTTTTGGGTGCTATATGAACGTTGTAGTTTGAAGCTTGAATTGTTCTTATTATTTTATCATATTGGTTTATTATTCAACCTTGCGCTTAATTATTTGATTGCTTGATCACCAATTGAATACTATCTACGAATCTAGGATTGAACTCGGAAGAGGGAATTCTAGATTGCATTTAAGATTGAGTAGAGCAAGATCTTAGCTCTTAGGGGGAGCGCATTTGCGGTTAGGATAGGAATATACCTAATCGCCTTGCTTGGTTATTATACGGGAACTATAAATGCGTTCTTGTTAATCCTAATTCCATAGGAATATAGGCGTTAGGTTAGCTTGAATATGCGAGTTGTACTTCGGGAGAAGGCTACGAGCAATATTAACCCCGTCAATTAATAAACTAGATAAATTAATTAGACAATTTAGGTAGAAAACTCAACGGGATTGTTAGCCAACCCATAGCTCTAGAATATTCACTCACATTGAATTCGTCTCTATAATTTACCAACTTTTTTCTTTAATCTCTTAGTTTACTACTCTAGATTATCTTTAGTTAAATATTCGTACTTTAAAATTCTCTTGAATAGATTAATTGTTTGGATTTAATTTAGGTTATAGTTAATCACAAGTCCATGTGGGTACGATATCTGGACTTACAATCCTATATTACTTGTCGACCGCGTATACTTGCGTGTGCGTTTGGGAGCAACATAAGGCCCAGAATTGAAGAAGAGATAATAGGCATGCTTCTCCAATTAAATAGGTCAAAGCAAATACAACTTGCAACAATTCCGTATACATATGGATATGCACCAAAATGCATTTAATGAATACTTCTATATGAATGTAAAGTGTCTATCTATGGTAATGATATGATTCCATATCAATTTCTAAATGGCACTTATATGAGAATATTTACATGAGTTCAACTTGTCAATGTATGATAATGACTCTCCATTTACATAATACTCTGCAAGGGCCCAACAACTAATAACAAGTCCCAGGCATATGCATAATACATCAACTAGCATATATAGAGGATATGCATGAATAAAGCATGTAAAATGCATGAATATGTATAAAAAATTCACTTGAATGGTGAAATTTTTCACCTTTATGCTCAATAACTCATCTCATACGATCCCATGTCACAATCAATCCAAAATCTGTTGGTTTCTCACAACCTACGAGTACACCATCAAGACATAAACATGAGAAGGAGACCCTAGATGGATGGATCCATATGCACACGCTGGACGACCGCACCTCGTGCATTGCACGATAGAAACCCCATGTTATAATCATATCAATATCAGCATAACCGCATGGCAGAAACCTCGTGCCACAATAATAACAATAACAATAACTGCATGGTAGAAACCTCGTGCCATAGCAATCACAAAATCACTATATTTGCACGGCAGAAACCTCGGGCCATAATCATCTCAACTACGCGAACAACTCATGTGTCATAAGCTCAGTCCACACCAGACAATCATATGCATATGAATAAGAGGTACAAATATATAATGAACATGGGCGAAGGAATAACCATGCATGTGTATATGCATGTACACAAGAGATGATCTCTAGCTAGGATGTATGCCTATGTGTATGTATGACAATACATAGAACATGCAATCAGACATCCAAATAATTATCATGCCAAAATAAGCATCAAAAGCCCAATCACAGTCTTTAATGTGTGTAAAGAAACTCAAGTAGTCATACAACATTTTAAGGCATATCACAAGAATAACAAGCCTGGATGTGTGTTTATAATATACGTGTGAATGAGTATAAATAAAGTACATCAATATACTCAAGAATAGCTCATCATGCACAAAATAAGGCATTATTAACCTAATCATTATCTCTAGCATTGCTTATTTTGTTCATGTGGTCATTCAATCAAGTAAAGCATAGAACAATAGAACACGCAATCAAATAAGGCATAAAGTAATCTAGAATCTACCTTGAGCATGAATAACCATGGCACATGCATTTACACTCGTCACCTCTCATGTACATTATCCCCACATGTAGCAAATAATATCATCTATTAAGAAAAAATTGCTCAAACTAAAGCTAGGCAAGACACTTACCTTATCCGGCTAGTCTTCAACCTCAAACCGCGTATAAACCTTGATTTTGCCCTCCAGTCATGCAAATCCAAGCCAACATCGTCCAAAAAGTTCGACAATGTTATTAAAAGGGATCCCAATCAATAAAGCTTCGGCCTTTGAATCAAAAAGTCAACAAAAGTCAACCCAAGCTCACGTGCCCGAAATTAGTAATTAATACCAAACTCGGATGATCCACCACCTGTCGAGCTTCAATATAATTAGTATTCAAATTCGGGTCCAAATTGGTGGTCAAATCTTCAAAATATACTCTCTTGAGTCGTAAACAAAAATCCCAAATTTTACTTCAAAATTCTATGTTTTATGTGCTAAAGATCCATGTAGCTTCTTAAAATATACTCACAAATAGGTAGAAATCATTTACCATCTTGCCTTATATGAGAATCTCCTTGAACAATCGCCCCTCTCCAAGACTAGGGTTCAAAATATGAGAGAATGGGAAAAAATCCCGAAATCCTCACTTAAACGCACTGCCAAGGGGTACCATTTATAAATGCGGCCCAAGCCTCGCGTTCTCTAAGCACAAACTGCCTCAACCCAAAATAACACTCCACGATCGCGGCTAGTCCTTCGCAAATGCGAAGGTCTTCAGCTTCGCGCACCATTGCGTATCCGTAGAACAACCCCCAGTCCTCACCTCCTTCTTCGCGAACGCGACACCCCTTCTGCGAATGTGAAGAACAAGAGGCCTTCAGCCTCAAATTACCCTCTACGGTCGCGAGACCTTCTCCGCAATCGTGATGAACAATTTGACACCAGCAAAATCTGCAACTCCAAACATGCTCGGGGTGGTTTAAAACTCACTTGAGCTCCCCCAAGACCTCATCCAATCATATCAACAAATCTATTAATATTACCCGAACCTATCCAAAGCCTCTGATTGCATACGATATCATTACATCAAAGAACTAAAGGCAAAATCACATATCAAACTCTCTTAAGTTTATAAACTTATGAACTTCTAACCAAGCATCTGATTCATCCCTAAACACTTCGGATGACAACCAAACTTTGCACACAAGTTACATTCAACAAAGTAAATTTATCCATAGTTCTGGAATAACAATCTGATTCTGATAACCCTAAAGCCAACTCCCGGTCGAACTCGTGAACTCTCCAATTCTTCAAATTATCAACCTTTCACAAATGGGGCCAAAATTCCAACCTTTGAATTAAAATCCTAACATACGTCCGTCCAAAATCACCATACGTACCTATTAAAACTGTCAAATCTTGATTCCGATGTCGTTTAATCAAAAGTCAAACCTTGATCAATTCTTCCAGCTCAAAGCTTCCATAATAGGAATTACTCTATCAAATCAATCACAAACCTATCAGAAATTAAAACCAACCATACTCATAAGTCGTAATACATTATATGGAGCTACTCAAGGTCTCGAATCACAAATGGAAATGCCAAAACTCAAAATGACTGGTCGGATCATTACAAGTACTATTTTATATATGCTTGGTGAGGAAAGGTGATTGCACGAAGGGTGTTTCCGTGCTTGTTAGAAAGAGTAACTTATTCACGAAGGGTATTTTCGTGTTTCTTGACATTATTATTACATTGCACGAAAGGTGCTTCCGAGCTTGGTGAGGAGTGATATGTACATATATGTGCACGAAGGATGTTATCGTGCTTTGAGGATGAGAGGTAAATGCACGAAGGGTGTTGTCGTGCTATTTAAAATGATATATTTTACTCCTTACTTTTATTATGTGGATTTGTGTACTTGGCTATGTTGTTTCATAGTTATCAATTCATTCTCTTGGATGTGAGTTGTTGTGAAAGGTCTGTTGTTTTAATTGAGATGATATGGTTGTTATTTTCCTTAGTTGATTATTCCGTTGTTCCTCGCAGTTCTTATTGCTATTTATTTGTCACCTTACTTGTTATTTCTTTTGTTATCTCACTTGTTATTTCTATTGTTATTTTACTTTCTGTCTCTCTTGTTATTTTTCTTATTTATTAACTGCACAAGTTTATATAGTAGGTGTCTTGTCTTAGCCACTTCACTATCTTATCAGGGTTAGGCTCGACATTTCTTGAGTACATTAGGCCGGTTGTACTTATACTACACTTCTACGCTTAGTGTGCAGATTCAGGAGTTGGTCTTAGCGGTGTTCCAAGGAGCGACTAGCTTGGACACCTGGGAGATTAAAGGTAATGCTACGTTCTCGTTCGCAGACTCTGGAGTCACCTTTATTATCGTAGTACTGTTTATTATTCCAGACAGTATTGTACTTCATTTCAGACTTTATTTTAGTATAATTTAAATGCTCATGTACTCAGTGACACTAGTCTTAGGAAGTAGTTGTCACGACCCCATACCCACTATAGGTCGTGATGGTGCCCAACGTCGCAGTTAGGCAAGCCAACGGTGAACTATCGAGTTAATTACTACTAGTAATTTCTAAAACCCGGTGTCATAAGTGCACGAGCAATCCAGCAGAATATACAAACCCCTTTAACTATTGTCTGAACTAAAATAGACAGAAATAATAAATACAACAAGGAGATGACTTCGGGTGCTGCAGATCAGAGCATGGGAAGCAGCTTACCACTAGGTCTCTGGATAACGGTGATGCACACCCGAATGGCCACCAGATGTACCTGCCTCAAAACCTGCACAACTAGTGTAGAAGTGTAGCATGAGTACATAAATCAACGTGTACCCAGTAAGTATCTAGTCTAACCTCGAAGAAGTAATGACGAGGGGTCGATATCGACACTTACTAGTCGTCAATAAATAAAGTGTAAGAATTATAAATAGGCAAGAAATACAACAGTAATAATGGAATAAGAAACAACAAATAATGTGATTATTTGACAAATATTAACTTAAAATCCCCAGTTATTACATGTCATTTCAACAAATAAGAACCATCAAGTGAGTATAGTTCTCTAGTCGTGAAGGAATATTAGGGATATTCGGACGCCTAGCGATATTAGGCACGAGTTATGCCGAGGTTGTACGGCCCTATCCATAATAATCATGTACTTTGTCGAGGGTCGACCGTCGCGGACCGTAAATGCATCTCAATTATATTGCCGAGATCGTTCGGCCCGATCCATAATGCTATTTGATAGCATCTGCCGAGGCGTACTGCCTGGTCCACAAGAATGGAGAAACTCTTCGATATATGGAACATATAGTTATAACACAGAGATGGGTAAATAAATAGGCATGATTTCTACTAAAACTTAAGTATTCCGCTAAAATCCCAAGGAATGTAGTGCGACTCAACATAATCTCTATCAAATTTCAATTATAATTTAATTAATTTAACAGACAAGTAGAGTTCAAGTAGTACAAATATTGCGTGGCAAGGTCCTAAGTCTACCCGGACAAAATATGGATTTAACTACACACGGACTCTCATCACTTCTTGCATATGTATCACCCATAACAAGTAGCAAATAACATAAAGTACCTATGGGGACAATTCCCTCTTACAAAATTAGGCAAGAGACTTACCCCGCTTCCAAGTTCACTACTCTACTCTCCAACCTCACAAATTGCCTCAAATCGATGCCGAGCAATTCAAAATGAGCCAAAGGTCGTAAATCTAATCAATAGATGCTAAAAAGTTGATAATTTACCTATTAGAGTATTACCCAACCCAATTTGAAAAGTTCCTAAAAGTCACCCCCGGGCCCACATGCCCGAATTCTGAAAATTTTCGCAAATAAATGTTACCCACGACCTTATGAACTCAAATATATAATTTCTAATCAATTCCATAATTAATTTCGTGGTCTAATCCCATTTTTGCCAGACCCTAGGTTTTTCAACATAATTCTATAATTTTCACAATTTTCATGATAAAATCTACCCATAATCTACGCATTCAACTTACATTAGGTAGAAATCACTTACCTTACAATGGTAGGTGAAAAATCCCTCTCCAAGAGCTCCAAAATTGGCTAAACCATACTAAAATGAGAGAGAATGAGCCTAAGTCCCATTTTTTTAAACATGTTTCTTCCCAGTGGTCCTTTTCTCCGATTGGAAAAGTCCCTCACGATCCTAAGGCAAAACCTGCCAAGGCCCAGAAAATGAGCTTCGTGAACGCGACAGAAGCCTCGCGATCGTGAAGCCTAACCTGACGTACCCTTCACCAATGCGAGCTCCCCTTCACTAACGTGAACGCTACTAGCCTAGCTCCTCGCCAGCTAGCATTACACTACACGAATGCGACACAACGATCACGAACGCGAAGTTCTGTGGCCCCAGAGCATCGCGATCGCGACCCCTATTTCGGGAACGTGTAGAATAAAAGACTCCCAAACCATTCTTTCATCACGAATGCGAGGCTCCCTCCGAGTTTGCGAAGAAGGAATCAAACAGTTTCTACAATATTTGACTTATCTCCGGATTTTCCGAAACACACCCAAGCCACCCGGGACCTCGTCCAAATTCATCAACAAGTTCAAAAACATAATCCGGACCTGCTCGAAGCCTCTAACACATAAAACAACATCGAAACCAAGAATCGCACCCTAAAACCAAATTGATCAACTTATGAACTTCAAACTTCTTCAACTAGCTCCGATCGGGACGAATCATACTTAGACAACTCAGAAAGACGCCAAATTTTTCGCACAAGTCACAAATCACAAATCACCATATGAACCTATTCCTAGGCTTGGAATGCCAAACAGACATTGATAGCACTAAAGTCCACTTCAAACCAAATTTAAGAAACTCTAAAACCTTCAAGGCGCTAACTTTCAATATAAAGCGCCGAAACACTCTCGGATCACCCAAAACTCGATCCGAACAAATGCCCAAGTCCAAAATCTTCATACGAACGTATTGGAACCATCAAGTTCTGGTTCTGAGGTCGTTTACTCAAAATATTGACCCAAGTCAAACTTGGCCACCTTAGGCCACTATTTAGGAACTAAGAGTTCTGAATTCAACCAGAACCCTTCCAAAACCAAACCAACCATCCCCGCAATTCATAAAACAGTAAAAGCACATACGGAAAGTCTTAAATAGGGGAACGGGGATCTAGAAAGCAAAATGACTGATCGAGTCGTTACATACTCCACCTCTTAATCAAGCGTTCATCTAGAGCGGGTCTCGAATCATACCTGGAGTGCTGAATAAGTGTGGATATCTGCTCCTCATGTCATCCTCCCTCTCCCAAGTTGTTTCCTCGACTTGTGGACCCCTCCACGAGACCTTTACAGTTGAAATCTTCTTAGACCTCAACTAGAGGACCTGCTTGGCATCAATGGCAACTGGCTCCTCCTCATAACCCAAGCTCTCATCTAGTTGAACTGTGTTGTAATATAACAAATTTGACCTGTCGGCATGGTACTTTTGGAGCATAGACACGTAGAAAACAGGATGAACTCCCGATTGACTGGGAGGCAACGCAAGCCTGTAGGCAACCTCTCCTATTTGCTCTAACACCTCAAATGGCGCACTCAGCTTGCCCTTCTTCCCGAACCTCATGATACCCTTCATCGACGAGACTTTCAAGAGAACCTTCTCGCCCGCCGTAAATGACAAATCATGTGCTTTCTGATCCACGTAACTCTTCTGTCCGGACTGAGCTATACGAAGTTGCTCCTGAATCAACTTTACCTTATCCAAGACATTACCAAATCAATACCATATAACCTAGCCTCACCGGGCTCAAGACAATCGATGTGAGAACGACATTGCCGACCATATATAGCCTCAAATCGAGCCATCTTGATGCTAGACTGATAACTGTTGTTATAAGAAAACTTGGCCAAAGGTAAGAATCGATCCCACTACCCTCCGAAATCAATCACACATGCTCTAAGCATATCCTCCAGGATCTGAACTGTCCCCCCCTGCCCGTCGGTATGCGGATGAAAGGACGTGCGGAGCTCTATCTGTGACCCAACACACTCTGTACTGATCTCCAGAAATGTGAAGTGAACTAAGGGCCTCTATCTGAAATGATGGAAATAGGCACCCATGCAACCGGACAATCTCTTGAATATAAATCTGGGCCAACCTCTCTGAAGAGTACATAGTCACTACCGAAATAAAGTGTGCCGACTTGGTCAGCCTGTCGACAATGACCCAAACGGCATCAAATTTCCTCAACATCCGCGGCAACCCAACTACGAAGTATATAATGATTATCTCCCACAAAGATAATGCCTTCAGATATTGACAGCAAGAACTATCGCATCCAACTCCAAATCATATACGAGGTAATTCTTCTCGTGGAGCTTCATTTCACGTAAAGCATATGCAATAAGTCACCCCTCTTGCATCAATACACAATCTAAGCCAACGCGTGAAGCATCAGGATACACAGTATACATGCCTCAACCGGAGCGCAACACTAACACCAGTGTTGTAGTCAAAGCGGTCTTGAGCTTCTGAAAGCTTTCCTTGCAATCATCGGACCATCTGAACGGAGCACCCTTATGGGTCAATCTAGTCAAAGGAGCTTCAATAGATGAGAAACCCTCCATAAACCGACGATAGTAACCTGCTAACCCCATGAAACTCCTGATCTCGGTCGCTGTGGTAGGATAAGGACAACTCTGAACTGCCTCGATCTTCCTGGGATCTACCATAATACCCTCACCTGATACAACATGCCCCAAGAAAGCCAGAGAATCTAGCCAGAACTCGCACTTGGAGAACTTAGCATATAGCTTTTGTTCCCACGAGGTATGAAGCACAATCCTCAAATGTTGCTCGTGGTCCTCCATATTACGCGAGTAGATCAATATGTCATCTATGAAGACAATGACAAATGAGTCAACATATGGCCTTAACACCCTGTTCATCAAATCCATAAATGACATCGGGGCGTTAGTCAAGCCGAAGGACATCACTAGAAACTATAATGCCTATATCTAGTCTGGAAAGACGTCTTCGAAACATCCGAAGCACGAACCCTCAGCTGATGATGCTCAGACCTCAGGTCGATCTTAGAGAACACTCTAGCACCATGTAACAGATCAAACAAATCATCAATGTGCGGAAATGGGTACTTATTCTTGATAGTGGCTTCGTTTAACTGCGGTAATCATTGCACATCCGCGTACCCCCATCCTTCTTCTTCACAAACAATACCGATGCACCCCAAGGTGACACACTCGGCCTGATGAACCCCTTCTCGAGCAACTCTTCAAGCTATTCCTTCAACTCCTTCGGATCAATGTGGTACGGGGGAATAGCGATAGGTTGGGTGCCTGGCCCCAAATTAATACTGAAATCGATATCACGATCGGATGGCATGCCTGTTAGATCAGAAGGAAACATGCTATAGAAGTCCTACACCACGGGCACTGAATCAATCATGGGAGTTTCCACAGCGGTATCCCGAATATGAGCCAGATAAGCCAAACAACCCTTATCGACCATATGTCAAGACTTTAAGAAAAAGATAACCCGACTAGATGTATTGATAGATGAACCCCTCCACTCCAATCTAGGCAACTTTGGCATCGCGAAGGTAACTGATTTAGCATGGAAATCAAGAACGGCATGGTAAGGAGACAACCAGCCCATGCCTAGGATAACCTCAAAGTTGGTCATATCAAACAACAGAAGATCCGATCTGGTCTTATTACCATAGAAAGTCACTACATAGGACTGGTAAACCCGAGCCACAACAATAAAATCACCCAATGGTGTGGACACATATACAAGAACACCCAAGGACTCATGAGAGACATCCAAATAAGGAGAAAACAGACAAGACACACCGCGTCAGAGACTACTACATCTGGTCTAGCTAGAAAGGCATAAAACCTAGCCCGAGAGCCACCTAGCTTGCCCTCACCCTTAGGGCGATCCCCACTCACCTGTTTTTTGCCTCTGGCGGGCCGAATGGGCAATGCGGCAGCTAGTGCGGATCATGGGCTGATGGCCCTATTGTACTACCTTGCCCCGAAGCCATGGGCAATACCTCCTCACATGACCAAGATCCCCGCACTCGTAGCAACCTCTCTGTGCAAAAGACGACTGACCTTGAGTCTGACCCTAGTGATATGATTACCCACTAGAAGAATCCTGAATAGCTGGTGGACGGTAGGTGCACCCTGGAATGGCACTAAATTAGGTGCCCGCTAGAGCACCCCGAGCAGGTGGTGGTGCTGAATACAGCGGCCTGCTAGACTATCTCATCATGAACTTACCTCTACCCCCAGATGGGGCGCTGCTAAATCTACTAGAATAACGAGACCGCTTGTACCTCGGTGCATGCTCTCGGCCCTGGTGGCAGATACCCTCGATCCTCCGAGCTATCTCCACAACCTGTACGTAAGTAGTCCCCATCTCAACCTCTCAGTCCATAGTAACCTGGATACCATAATGCAAGCCCACAATGAACCTCTGCACTCTCTCTGCATCTGTAAGGAGTATCATAAGTGCGTGGCAAGAAAACGTAGAGAATCTCACCTCATAATCGATCACAAACATCTGGCTCTGCTGGAGCCGCTCGATTGACCCCATAACTCATCCCTTTGAGAGGGTAGAATGTATCTCTCCAAAAAGAGACGGGTGAACTGGTCCCAAGTCAAGGGAGGTGAACATGCTGACATGCTATAGAGATAAGACTGCCACCATCTACGGGCCTTGCCCTCCAACTGAAACGTGGTCAAGTCCACCCCGTTAGATTCCACTACCCCTATATTATGTAGCATGTCCCTGTAACGATCAATGAATCCTGTGGGTCCTCATGCCGCTCACCACCAAAGACAAGAGGATATAGCCTAGTCCATCTGTCCAGTCGCTTCTGCTACTCACCTGTCGCAGCTGGTCTAGGCTCTGGTATAACCGTTGCAACTAGCTGGGCTCCGCTCGCAGGTAGTGTACATGGGGTCTGATAAATGGTAGCAGCGTGCCTTAGAGAGTGACCGATAGGGGTTTGTGCTCCCCTTCTCGCATGATATGTGGCCGGATCTACCAGAAATAGCCCGACCTTAGTTGTAGAATCCATGAATCGTAGCATATGGCTCATGACCTCCTGAAATCCTAGTGCAGTCATAAGATCCGTCGGGGCTGGCTCAATTGCAAGCGCCTCATCCTACTCCTCAATAACAGGATCCTCCGCTGGATCCACTAATGGTATACCATGAGAAACTGTAAGATGCCCTCGTCCTCTAGCAGGAGCTGTGGCCCTCCCTCGGCCTCTAACAAATCAGGGGAGAAGCCTCTCTGCCACCAGGTACAGCCATAGCGCGCGTTCTCACCATCTGTGAGAGCATAAGACAATGATACTTAGCACAACATCAACTGCTCGATCGAAGATTAGGAAACGGAAATTTCCTAACACCCTATGGCCTCTCAAAGATAAGTACGGACGTCTTCGTATCGATCCGCAAGACTCTACTAGGCCTTCTCATGACTCATGAGCCCTATGTGAACCTGGTGCTCTGATACCAATGTGACACAACCCCTTACCCACTATAGACTGTGATGGCACCCAATGTCGGCGTTAGGCAAGCTAACAATGAACTACAAAATTAATTACTCATTTTATTGCTTTTGAAATCATGAATTTGAAATTAATAATGAAACTAAGTATAAAAGATCATGGTGATATAATGCATAAATAGGACAAAAAATTGAAATGGTGACAACGTTAGGCAAACCATAAACATCTACTTGTAATTTCTAAAACCCGGTGTCACAAGTGCACGAGCAATCTAGTATAATATACAAACCCCTATAACTACTGTTTGAAATAAATAGACCAAAATAATATATACAACAAGGAGGAAAGTCCAGGTGTTGCAGACCACAGCATGGGAAGCAGCTCACCACTAGGTATTCGAATAACGGGGATGCGCGTCGAATGGCCACCAGATCTAACTGCCTCACAACCTGCATAATTAGTGCAGAAGTGTAGCGTGAGTATGTAAATAAATGCGTACCTAGTAAGTATCTACTCTAACCTCGAAGAAGTAGTGATGAGGGGTCGACATCCACCCTTACTAGTGGTTAATAAATAAAGTGCAAGAATTATTGATAGGCATGAAATACAACAGTAATAATGGAGTAAGAAACAATAAATAACGTTTTAGCAAATATCAAATTAAAGTCCCCAATTATTACATACCATTTCAAGAAATAAGAACCATCAAGTAAATATTAGTTCTCCAGTCATGAAGGTAATATCATGTATATTCGGACTCCTGGCGATATTACACACGAGTTACGCCGAGGTCGTACGGCCCAATCCTTAATAATCATATACACTGCCGAGGGTCGACCGGCGTGAACCATAGATGCATCTCAATTATATTGCTGAGGTCATTCGGCCCGTTCTATAATGTTATTTCATAGCACCTACCGAGGCGTACGGTCCGATCCACAAGAATTGAGAAACTCTCCAAAATACGTGACATATAGATATAACACAGAGATGGGCACATAAAAGAGGCATGGTTTCTACTAACACTTAAGTACTCGGCCAAAAGCCAAGGAAATGGAGCGCGGCTCAAAATAAAATCTATCAAATTTCAATTATACTTTAAGTAATTAAACCAACAAGTAGAGTACAAGTAATATAAATATTGCGTGGCAAGCTCTTAAGTCTACCCCGGACATAACATGAATTTAACTAGGTACGGACTGTCGTCACTTCGTGCGGACATAGAACCCACAACAAATTGCAAATAACATTTAAAATACCTATGGGGATAATTCCCTCTTACAAGATTAGGCAAGAGACTTACCTCGCTTTCAAGTCCACTACTCGGCTCTCCAACCTCAATAATTGCCTCAAATTGATATCGAGCAATCCAAAACTAGACAAAGGTCGTACAGACTAATCAATATATGTTCGAAGTTCATAGTTTTACTATTAGAGTTTTTCAACCTAATTCGGAAAGTTCCTAAAAGTCACCCATGTGCCCACGTGCCCCGTTTCCAAAAAATTTCGTAAATAAATATTACCCACGACCTTATGAAATCAAATATATTATTTCTACTCAATTCCATAATCAATTTTGTGGTCTAATCCCATATTTACCAAACCCTAGGTTTTTCAACATAATCTTATAATTTCCACATTTTACATGTTAAAATCTACCCATAATCTATGTATTAAACTCACATTAGGTAGAAATCACTTACCTTAAAATGCTAGGTGAAAAATCCCTCTCCAAGATCTCCAAAATCGGCCAAACCAAAATGAAATGACAGAAAATGAGCCTGTCCCATTTTTTTAAACATGTTTCTGCCCAGTGGTCCTTCTTTGCGATCGCGAAAGGTCCCTCGTGATCGCTAAGGAAAAACCTGTCAAGGCCCAGTAAATGTGCTTCGCGAATAATATAGGAGCCTCGCGATCATGAAGGCTAACCTGAGCTCCCCTTCGCGAATGCGAAGGCTACCAGCCTGGCTCCCCCCCAACTGGCCTTACAATATGTGAACGCGACTCAACGGTCACAAACGCAAAGGCTAGTGGAACTAGAGAATCCTGATAGCGACCCCTATTTTGTGAACGCATAGAAAAAGTCTCCCAACCCAATTCCTTCATCGCGAACGCGAGGCTTCGTCCGCATTCGCGAAGAAGGAAACCAGCAGCAGAATTTCTGAAATTTTTAACTTAACTTCGGGTGGTCTGAAACACACCTGAGCCACTCGGGACCCCGTCCAAATGCATCAACAAGTTCAAAAACATAATCCATACCTAATCGAAGCCCCAAAACACATAAAACAATATCAAAACCAAGAATTGCACCCTAAAATCAAATTGGTCAACTTATGAACTACAAACTTATTCAACTAGCTCCGAACGCGACGAATCATACTTATACAACTCGGAATGATGCCAAATTTTTTCACACAAGTCACAAATCACCATATGAACCTATTCCCAGGCTCAAAATCCAAACAGACATCGATAGAACTAAAGTCTACTTCAGATCAAATTTAAGAAACTCTAAAACCTTCAAGGGGCCAACTTTCAACATTAAGCGCTGAAATGCTCCCTGATCACCCGAAACTCGATCAAAACGCACGCCCAAGTCCAAAATCATCATACAAACCTATTAGAACCATCAAATCCCAGTTCTGAGGTCGTTTACTCAAAATGTTGACTCAAGTCAAACTTAGCCACCTTAGGCCACTATTAAGGAACTATGCGTTTTGAATTCAACCCGAAACCTTCTAAAACTAATAAACCATCCCCAAAAGTCATAAACGATAAAAGCACATATGGAAAGTCTTAAATAGGGGAACAGAGATCTAGATAGAAAAATGACCGGTCAGGTCGTTACAGTAGTTATGAGTATTAGCTTTAGACTTATTATGTTGATTAGGAGTTATTCACTCTTTATTTATTATAATATATTGTTAATTGATTAGTTTCACTTTTATTATTATTCTGAAGTATGTGCTTGCCTAGTAAGCTGTGTTCAGTGTCATCACGATCCTTGGTTGAGATTTTGGATCGTGAAGTTAATTCTTTTAGCTAGTGTCGATGAACATTATTGGTTGCAACATCGCATACCGAGTTTTGCTCAATAAATGTCAAAAATAGTGGTGGAAAATGGTTAAAAAACAGTTATCCACCCATATTATCCATTAAAAAATAGGTTGTATAATGAACTTTTTAAAAACGGATTAAATATGGATAAGAACCATACTATCCACTTAGAAAATAGATAACCAAAACAAATGGATAACTGATAGGTTTAACTTTTACATTTATAAAGCCTCAAATTGGGGGTCCTCAAGTTTGGGAGACTAGAAAATCTCCCAAAAGTGATCATATTCAAGGAGTCATGGATAATATGGATATCAAAATTATCCATCAGTTAACCCATTTTTTATCCAATCCGACCCGCCCATATCCGACTGTTGCTCCCAAACGCACACGCAAGTATACGTGGTAGACAAGTAATATAGGATTGTAAGTCCAGATATCGTACCCACAGGGACTTGTGATTAACTATTAACTAAATTAGACTATCCTAATTTTCTAAACAAGAATTAAACCGAGAAGTATTTGGTTCTAAACTAATTAAATAAAGAATATAAATAATGAACTTTTAACAGGGAGAAAGAGCAGATATTTATGATATCAATGTAATGAAAACGATCTAGGGTTATGGGCTATCTAACATTCTTATTGTATTCTTCAATTGAATTGACTAACTAATTTATCTAGTTTATTGGTTGACAGGGTTAATATTGCTTGTAGCCTTCTCCCGAAGTATCACTCACCTATTCAAGCTAACCCAACGCCTATATTCCTATGGAATTAGGATTAACAAGAACGCATTTAGAATTCCCATATAGTAACCAAGCAAGGCGATTAGGTATATTCCTATCCTAACCGCAAATCCGCTCCCCCTAAGAGTTAAGATCTTACTTTACTCAATCTTATATGCAATCTAGAATTCCCTCTCCCGAGTTCAATCCTAAATTCGTAGATAGTATTCAATTGGTGATCAAGAAATCAAATAATTAAGCGCAAGATTGAATAAATAAACCAATATGGTAAACTAAGAAATCAAAATCAATATCCGATTAACAATAGTCGTGAAAGAACCACAACCCTAGAACATGAAGTTTAGCTCCACATAGACATGGTATCAAAACAACAAATCATACAAAGAAACATAAAAAGACTAAGTTGGTGGAAGAAAAGATGAAACCCGGCCTCCACGGTGGCTCTGTGCTCTTCCTTGGTCAAAAATTCTCTCAAACGTTCTCTCATGTATATATACCAAGTAGGGTTGGGCCCAAACAATTATACCTTCTCCAATGTGAAAAAGAACACTTTTCCCGGGTGACTCGCGCGACCTCGCGCATCCTTCGCGCACCATTCTGCCTCATCCCCCTAACACGCGCGACTTCGCGCAAATTTCGCGCGTTCGTGCATTTTTCACCCTGTTCCGTTCTGAACTTGGAAATACGTAAAACATGAAAGTTGTTGCCCTTTGAGTTAAATTTCCAACCATATATTGTGGAGCCAAAATGGAGTTCTGAGAAAAAAGTTATATCTATTTTACTAGACAGTGCGCAATCTGCCTACTGAAGTCTTCGTTTGCTCTAACTATCATTCGTTGACCTCCAAACACGATCCCGGATTAATTTCTTGAACTTTTAATCAAACTTTAAAGCTCCAAATCACTTGAACTCATTCCATAACATCTACATAGCTCGGAATCACTCCTACAAGGTATAAAATACACCATTAGTGCAAAACACTAGCGATTAAAGCTCAAACTCAATTAAAGTGCAGTAAATTAGAGTGTAATAATCGACTAAAATACGTAATTATAGCCTATCATCACCGACCCGACCCACCCGCTTCCCCCTTTAGTCAAAAACAAGGAAATTTTCAATCTCAGTTTCCTTGTGTATTATCTTTCTAAGATATCTTGTGACGAGCTGATAGATCATTTTGAGTAATAGCATTTATTTCTGTTTCCGTGACCTATTAGATTTATATGATGTTTATTGATTTTCGTGAATGGTCCTTGTTATTTTTTGGAAAGTTTTTACATAAAAACTTGAACAAAAAGTGATTTTAAGGTTAAAATGGGACTTGAGTTGATCACGGTCAACATTCTTGGCAAACAACCTCGAATCGGAATTTTGACGATTTCAGTAGGTCCGTATGGTACTTTCACGCACGTTTGGTTGGGTACGGAGTGACCTTAGCGCATTTTGGTACATTTTGTGAAAATGAATTTTCAAATTGAAAACCATGAGTTTTGATGATCGATTCATGTTATTTGATGTTATTTTGATGATTTGAGGTAGAGAGCAAGTTGGTAGGATATTGTTACACTTGTGTGCATATTTAGTTTAGAGTCCGAGGGTGCGGGTGAGGTTCGGGTGTGTATCAGATGAGTTTTGGACGATTTATGATAGCTGGTGTGCTTCAGTTTCTGGTGTTGATTTGCAGGTCTCGCATTTGCGAGGACCTGTTCGCAAACGCAAACTCCGTTTTTGTAAAGTCGAGCTCGCATTAGCCAAAATAGGCTGAGCAGTCTTCGCATTTGCAAAGAGATGTTCACAATTGCGG
This sequence comes from Nicotiana attenuata, assembly GCF_001879085.1. Lineage (NCBI taxonomy): Eukaryota > Viridiplantae > Streptophyta > Magnoliopsida > Solanales > Solanaceae > Nicotiana > Nicotiana attenuata. The sequence goes on along the minus strand of NW_017674078.1, from coordinate 71,825 downwards.
ACATCACTGGATCACTTTTGCGAATGCTTGGTCGTTTTTGCGATTGGGCACCAAACGTAGTCAGGTTCGCAATTGCGAACTTCTGACCGTATTTGCAATGAAGTAGTGTATCGCATATGCGATATTTTTTTTCGCATTTGCAACTTTAGCAGGCAGGGGGGCACTATTCGTATTTGCGATGGTTGCACTTGCGAACAAGAGTTTGCAATTGCGATACCGACAGCTTGGTAAAAGTGGGAAAAATCGAGACTTAACTCATTTTACACTTTTTCTCAACCCTAAACACTCAAGAGACGATTTTCTTGAGAGCTTTTCTTCCTAAATCATTGGTAAGCAACTCTAATCCATTTTCTATCATTTCTATATTACTTTTCATGAGTTTTTAACATCAAATCTAGGATTTTCATGGTAAAACTAGGGATTTGGGTAGAATGTAGAGATTTTGGAAAATTGAGATTTTGACCTCATATTAAGGTCGGATTTCAAAAAAAGTTACATAACCGGACTCGAGGGTAAATGGATATTTATTCATTATGTTCAATTATTTCATGCATTCATTTAATCCATGTTTACTTGTTAAATTCTTTAATTGTTACTTGTCTTTACTTGTTAAATTTACGCATTTATCCGTTACATGCCTAAATTTCTAATTATTTCTATGTATCCGTGTCTTTATTTATTGAATGTCTTTACTTGCCCATTGACCTTGTGTGTTATTAGATAGCTCCTTTTATCCGTTTTATGTATTTAACTATGTAGTTCTTTTATTGTGTTTTATTTGAGTTACGCCCTAGCTGGTTGTAGATGTTCATTTATATTATTAATTGGATGGGATTGGGTTGCACGTTGCGACGGTTATTGGTATTATTGTGTGAGATCGGGTTGCACGCCGCAACGGATATTTATATTATTGTGTTCGGGTTGCACGCCGCAACGGATATTGGTATTATTGTTTGGGGTTGGGTTTCATGCCGCAACGATATTTATATATATTTGTGGATCGAGTTGCACGCCGCAACGGTTAAGACTTATTATTTATATATAAATATGGATCAGGTTGCGCGCCGCAACGAAGAAGACATATTTTACTACGTTTAACTATTGTTACTGTATCCATGTTGAATTGAGAAGTTGAGCATATGTGTTATTCTATGGCCCTCTGTTGTGTGTTTTCAGTTCCGGTTTTATGTTTAATCCTTGCTTTTCCTCTATTTCTACTATTAGTTTATTTATATTTGCACAGGCTTATAGTGAGTGCCTTGCTATAGCCACGTCACTACTTCGTCGAGGTTAAGCTCGGTACTTACAGAGTACATGAGGTCGGTTGTACTCATGTTACACTTCTGCACTTCTTCTGCAGATTCTGGTATTGGTCCCAACAACAGCTAGTGGAGGCTTGCTCGAATTAGCTTTTCATGGAGACTTGAGGTATATTTGCACGGCGATCGTAGCCCCTGAAGTCCCCTTCCTTATCTAGTTTTACTGTTTATTTCGTTTCAAATAGTTATATTTCCATTCGGTCATTTTGTTGTACGTAGCACTTCTAGTATGTTTGTGTACTTGTGACACCAGATTTCGGGATTTGATTAGTCAGCGTTTGGACTTATTGTAATAATTTTGAATTTCTACAGCTTTATTTCTTATTAAACTATTTTCAAATTGGTTTTAAAATGAGTAATTGTGTACTAATGTTAGCTTGCCTAGCAAATGGACATTAGGCACCATTACGGCCTCGCGGTGGGGATGTCGGATCGTGACATATCTCAGTTTCCTTATGTTCATTCTCTACTTCCCTTGAATCCAATGTTTTATGCTTCGTGTATGATGATTTCTTATAAGTTTTAGAGAATGGTAACATTTATGATGAGTTTCTATAATTGATGTCTAAGTTGCAGCTCTATCTTCCACTTTATTGAAGCTTATAGCCTTAGTCATTTTCTTCTTAATAGGAGAGAATTATCCGTGATTGCCTCTCTGGATTATACTATTTTCAAAAAGGTTCTTATATAGCATAGTAATTGTATAGGGTCAAATTTGACCCTCAGCATCTCTACGCCAGTGGGTACGCCCAGTGAGTGTACGCCGACTAACGTAGCGGGTACGACTCGGACGTGGGGACAAAAGCGACATCGTTTAGGACTCAGTGTCTTCACTAGGGAGATGTTACCTGTCTTTGTAACTTTTTGATTCTTTCGAGGAAGGTCTCTTATTATATAAAGGAGACCTTCACATTGTAAAGAGGGGGATTCTGATCTAATACAACTCTCTCATTTTCTGGCTTTCTCTCTCTATCTCTACCTCAAACGAACATATTTTATTGAGTTCATATTANTTTTTTTTAATGGTTTCTAAGTTTGATACAGGGTATATCAAATAGTGTATCTACGGGATAACACGTTTAGGAATCACCTATGTAAGTGTGAAGTGTAATCCGCTTCAAGGAGAATTCTGTAAGACCAGTTCTCTATGCACTTATGAACCGGGTGGTGTTCATGGCTGAAACGAACACAACAATGAGAACCAAAGACGGTTAAGGGTTGATTGTGTGACTTATGGTTGTCTAGGTATACACCAAAGCTCGACGGTTCAAAGATATCAAATCTACTGATTGACCGAGTATATCCAACATAAGTTCACTACGGAAAGTTCAAAGGGAAACCTACTTATCCAGATGCGATCAATCCTTACTTGCGAATCACACAATATTTTCATGCATATTTTTTCACATATGTCCATTCCCCATTCATGTGGGAGATTATTGCGTTTTTATTAAGGGGTGTGAATGGAAAATGGAAGAGGCACCTCTTGGATTGCACCTCTTCATCTCACCCTTTCGTTGTCTATAAATTTAGAGGCTTGGCCTCATTTTTTACACATGAAAAAATCTGAAATCTTCTCCCCTCTTTTCTACATTGTTGCATTATTTTCTAAATAAACATAAGTGTCAAGTGTGATTTGCTCCGTCTGTTGACTTCGCTGAAATTATGTAATTTCGATTGCCAGTATTGCAGAATAGTTATTTCGTTCTATACTGGGAGGAATTAATCCAAAACCTTGGGCAACAGTGAGGGGATTAAATTCCTTAAGGACACACAAGCAACTTGTGGGCTCGGAATTAGTTTTTCTGTTTTGTTTATTAAACTAATGTTTCTCTGCTTCTCTAATTATCTGATTTTTAAAACAGTAATACCAACAATATTTGCCCTAGCCTATAGTTCATCACTAAGAATCAAACATTCTCTTCTCTGTTTCTAGTTTCTCTTCAGTAGAAAAATAATGGCTGAGAGCAGGAAAATAAAAGCCAGTCCACAGGAGTTACGAGGTAGGCAACTCAAGTGAAAAAATATATGATACCTGTATAGGGTCAAATTTGACCCTCAACATCTCTACGCCAGTAGGTACGCCCAGTGAGTGTACGCCGACTAACGTAGCGGGTACGACTCGGACGTGGGGACAAAAGCGACATCGTTTAGGACTCAGTGTCTTCACTAGGGAGATGTTACCTGTCTTTGTAACTTTTTGATTCTTTCGAGGAAGGTCTCTTATTATATAAAGGAGACCTTCACATTGTAAAGAGGGGATTCGGATCTAATACAACTCTCTCATTTTCTGGCTTTCTCTCTCTATCTCTACCTCAAACGAACATATCTTACTGAGTTTATATTATCACTTTGCAATACTAGATCTACAACAATAATATCATCTTTGCATCTCTAGGTTTATTATATTTGATTACGATTTACCCTTTTCTTACTTTTGATTGTTTTCTAGCTTACAAAGTATATTGTTAACTTTTGAGCCAAACAATTTGGCGCCTTCTGTGGGGATTTCGAGAATCAAAACCATAGTATCCACCTAGAGATCAACCGACTACCACTCTCTACACCACACAAAAACAGAAAATGGCCGAAAATAACACAAGATCGAAAGCTATATTGGGTGTCACTACTAATCTCCTTGGCCCTCTCAACGAGGCCAGTGACGATGGCGTCCCGAATGCAACCCCTAGCATCACACCGGGTGCAGAGATCTCACCTTCCCCATCCGAAGGTCTGACGATCTTCCACGAAAAAGGAGCTTCCACCTCTGGGGCTACGGAAGCACCCTCAGCGGTCAAGGAGCTACTAGAAAGATGGCTGACAAGCACTCTAAGTGGCTTGGTTGAGAGGTCACCACAAAGTAACATCGGGTGTACACCAACGGTAGGTACCACTGCTGCCGTGGGTGAACCGGAAGTTGCACTAGCGAATAACAAACCCATCGAGACACAGACCAACAATAGCACGCTAACAGCCATCCTAAAGAAGATGGAAGAAATGGAAAATGAAAACAAGGCGCTCCGCGGTCAGATAAAGGAACATCAGGAGAGGGTCGGCAAGATCCCCGGTGCTCCCAAGTTGCTACCAAAACGCGACGTGGGAAGGTTCGTTGAACAACCATACACTGAAGAAGCTGC
>NW_017674078.1:24877-64635 GCF_001879085.1 Nicotiana attenuata | reverse complement strand
TCAGTCCCCGCCCCAGGTGAGGTGACGACGTTCTTCTTCTTCTTCTTCTTCTTAGGGGCGCTCCGACCTGCCAACGCGAATAAGTCAGGTAACATGAACGTAGGGAACTCCCAAACCGTAGCCAAAGAATTATCTGACGGGCCGTACTGTTGAAGAAATGCAGCCCAGGTACGACATTCCTCCGCATAAGGTATTATTCTTTCCACCCATGATTTAATGTCATCAGTGAACTGGGGTGGAGAAGCCCTCGCTGCGAATAAAAAAGGGAGAAAAGCAAAGAAATCACAATGGCCGTATGGTCAAAAGCGCAAGCAGTCCTGAATTCTACGAGTAGAAATACTTACGTTCTGGATTCCATCTTTCCGGGAACCCTTCGGGATTCGACACCAGGTGCTCCGTCCTGATGTAGAAATATTTACGCCAAAAGCGACGGTTGGGCTTATCATCGGCTTTAACAACCAAGCCCCTTGTGCCACGACCTTTTAACTGCAGCATGGTACCCCTCAGGTAACCAGAGCTGAATAACTGTAAGAGGTGGTGGACCGAGACGCTGCACTCAGCCCTGGCCGCATAAGTGGTCATAATACGGCACAACTTCAAGGTGTAAGGAGTGAGCTGAGCCGGACACACATTGTAAAAACGGCAAAGCTCCTCTATCAGAGGGTAGATTGGAAGATTGTAACCGATCAAGAACGGGTACTCATAGAATGTGCAATATCCAGGCCGGTGCACATTGATATAGTCCGTCCCGGCGGGAACCATTTCCACGTGGTCCGGAATATGGTGCGTCTCTCGAAGATCATCTAAATGGGATTGTAATAAAGCACTGTGCTCCCAGGGAAGGTCTGGGCTTTTAGTTGGAAAATCCCTGCGAACATGCATCTCCTTCGGAAGGACATTGTCTACACTGAGAGGACAAGGGCCTTCTCCGCCTTTTCCCCTTCACCACCGGAAGATGGCGGAACCCTAGACGGGGCATTATCTTTGGCCTTTTTACTACTCTGTCCATGTTTTGTCATGATTATACTATGTAAGAAACGAAGCACTGGCGATAGGAAGTGTGATTTCAACAGAAGTGGGAGAGTCCCTCACGAAATAACGGTTACAGGAAAGAAAGACAAAGGAGTAAATCAGAAAATGCTTTCCGAAGGCTTGAACGTTGAATCGAATCGAACCTCTCTCCTACTTATAGGGATAAGTTGCGCAGAAATCGAAGAGTCATGATTCAAAACGTGCGCGGGAAACCAAAATGTCACATCATCCTCTGAACCGCCTCGGGGGCAAATATAATAATGATGCATACAGGCGATGACGTCATTCCAAAAAGGAAGCCACGCGTCAGTGGCTCAACAACGTCATATATTTCACCTCATTCATATTGCCGCCCCTGGTCGAGGTCAAATTCTCCTAAGCCGAGGTTCGCATTTCCGCCCATCGAAGACGCCCACCGAATGCGTCTCCAACGAGCGGAGGGACTAACTGTATAGGGTCAAATTTGACCCTCAGCATCTCTACGCCAGTGGGTACGCCCAGTGAGTGTACGCCGACTAACGTAGCGGGTACGACTCGGACGTGGGGACAAAAGCGACATCGTTTAGGACTCAGTGTCTTCATAGGGAGCCGTTACCTGTCTTTGTAACTTTTTGATTCTTTCGAGGAAGGTCTCTTATTATATAAAGGAGACCTTCACATTGTAAAGAGGGGATTCTGATCTAATACAACTCTCTCATTTTCTGGCTTTCTCTCTCTATCTCTACCTCAAACGAACATATTTTATTGAGTTCATATTATCACTTTGCAATACTAGATCTACAACAATAATATCATTTTTGCATCTCTAGGTTTATTATATTTGATTACGATTTACCCTTTTCTTACTTTTGATTGTTTTCTAGCTTACAAAGTATATTGTTAACTTTTGAGCCAAACAGTAATAACAGTAGCCAAGGCTGGCAAAGAGACTTCTTTGCTCATCAACTATTTTAATTTTACTGGATGAGTCTCCAGTTCTCTTCAGGAGAGACGTAGTTAGCACCTCTGTTTTAAAAGGCAGAATTGGGACTCGCCCGGGACTCACCCCGGGGCGGAGCACTTGTAAAACACCCCTGGGCTTATGCATGGGGCTTAGTTCCGTGAGACTTACGCCTCAGCCATCGGGGCTTACGCCCCGGACACGCCCAACGCCCAGCGTACTGGGCTCGCCTAATAGAACTTTATGCAATTGTATGTAACTAACCTTGTAAATCTTCAAATTTTCTTAATAAATCGTTGACTACTCAAAATTACTTTTTTCCTAAGTATAAATTATTAAGTTGGGAGTTTTGTCATAATTAAAATAAAAATTATTGCACGTTATTCACTAAGACTACTATGATAGTTAATTTTAAATAAATCTTCATTTAAAAAGTATTTATTTATTAACTATTGTTATGTCTTAACTATATAATAGTCCATAATTTTTTTTATAATTATTTTTCTAATTATATTTTTTTCACGTTTACGAGATACAATACTTATTAATTTAATAGCTCAGTATTAGCTAGTAACTATGTACAAATAATTAGTTATCATGGTATTGTATGGTGAATTATGTGTCACTTTATTAACTTGTTGAAACTTAAAAATGAATGATGCTTGAGAATCATATTTAAATTGTGAATTATGTTTTTATAAAAATTCTCTTTCAAATAGAAAGCATATAAAATAAAAGGAGTATTTTAAGAAAAATATCAAATTATAATATCGAAATTCTTTCAAGATTCATTACTCCTTAAGAGATACATATAAGATTTCGTATCGAATACATTATTTTTGATGTTTGAGTTGTAACGACATTGCAACTATTTGTTATGATATATGTCATACTTTTCGTATTATTCATAGTTGAATTATAATTTATTAATATTTTAAATATATTATTTGTTATAATTCTGTGATTTTAATGTACTTTTTATAATTATTTTTTATTTTATACTATCTTAAAAATTCATGAAATTAGTAAAATTTAAAGATCCATAGGACTTACGTCCCATGTCTCAAGGCTTACGCCTCGCCTCGTCATAGGTAAAACGTCTCGCCTCACGCCCCGCCTTTTAAAACATTGGTTAGCACTTAGCAGGTCCACTTAATTGATGCTGGAGTTGTTAATGCTTCTACTCCTGCTTTCTCTAGGTCTCTTGGAGTTGTTCAACTATTTTTACAATTACTTCAAATTCTAGGAACTGTAAATTACGAGCGGCAAACGGGCCAGTCGGGTCGGATATGGTTCGGGTCGAAACGGGTGATTAAAAAACGGATAAATTATTCGACCTGACCCATATTTAATACGGATAAAAAATGGGTTAACCACCCATATTATCCATGACTTCTTGCATATTATCCATTTTGGAAGACTTCTTAGTCTCCCTAACTTGAGGAACCCCTAATTTTAGGTTTTATAAATGTAAAAAGTTAGACTCATTGGTTATCCATTTTCTAAATGGATAATATGGTTCTTATTTATATTTTGACTCGTTTTTAAGAAATTCATTATTTAACCCATTTTTTAGTGGATAATATGGATAGTTAATTATTTTCTTTTAACCATTTTGCCACCTCTAACTATAATCCTTGTACATAAGGCGATTACCTTGCACAGATCCTGGATCTTTTATTTCTTCCTTGTCAAGATTTGTATTGGAAAATTTGGAAACTCCAAACAACAGGACAGTAAAACATGCAGATTAGCAGGTCATTGGGCCCCTGCTGACATCTTTAATAAACGCGACAAAAAATAGAAATAAAATATGAAGAACGGAAGAAAAATCATTTAATTTGAACTATTATAGTTAGTTTTGTCGCAAATCCAACATCAACACTTTACACGTATTCGAACGTGGGCACGAAATTCTTGATTTCGGACACCAACTACATACTAACATTTAAAAAAATAGGGAAACCATGTCACGCGTCCAAATATTCTACCTACTAGCATATCCATTTTTTTGTCGCTTTGCCTCATTTAAAAAATTGTTTGACTAATTAATATCTGTATTTCTAGTTCAAAAACATATTTTTGAGCGTTTTATCACTAGAAATTGACAATTTTAATTATATTTCAGAGGTTAATTATCTATTGTTATTTGGAATTATCGCTGGAAAAGTTCATAAAGTTGGAATTATTATTCTTATGGTTTTTTTTTTTTTTTTGCTAAATATTTATTGTTATGGTTTGAATACTCGATCAGCGGTGAATGATTCTGTAAAACTCAAGAGTATATATAGTATGTTTATTTTTTATTAGTGTGTATATTGTAATATATTTCCAAAGAAATTTCGTTTTACAAAACTTAATGAAAACTTTAGAGAACGATATAACGATTAAGCAGAAAATGCAATTAGTGTGATATAAACTGTATATCATAAAAATCAAGATAAAATAAGTAAATTACTGTTAAAACGTCCATAGTTATCTAGAAAACTCCGTGCACGAGAAATAACCTCATCAAATAGTCAGTTAGAATATCATATAGTGTGAAACCGGTACAAGTTCTTTGTCTCTTTGCCATTCATAAATATTTTTAATTAATGGAGTAAGTAATGTGTCAAAATGGCGTTACTTTCAATAGTAATTGATCTGACTAAGTTAATTACTTTTAGTAGTATAAATTGTAGAAGGACGTGTATGAACATATCAAAGAGGAAGAAATTAAATCCATTGATTAAGAAGAGAGTTTAACGATGGCTACAATCATTTACCCTGAAAACCCTTCTCCTGTTGCTGATGCAGAGGCTATTAGGAAGGCTTGTCAAGGTTATTATATTTATCTCATCAAACTTGTCACTCTTTCCTTTCATATTCTTCTTTTTTATTTTTTCCTTATCATTTTTTTTTCTGTTTCTAACTCATTTTTATTTTATTTTTTAATTTATGACTGATTTTTATAATTTTATTTCGTTTATTGTCACATTTTTTCTTATTAGATTTTTGTCAAGTGGAATTTAGGTTGGGGAACAGATGAGAAGGCCATAATTGCAATATTTGGCCATAGAAATGCAACTCAAAAGAAGCTGATTAGACGAGCTTACGAGGAGTTGTACAATGAAGATCTTGTGAAGCGCCTTGAATCTGAGTTGTCTGGACATTTTGAGGTATCCTCTTGCAATTACTTCTTATTTCATTTAAAATTCTGAATAGTTATCTATAACTTGATTAATTTGACATCGGGACATTTGGCTCAGTTCTCTGCTAGAAAACTGCCTAAAACCGTCTAGAAATACAGATCGAAATCGGTCGAAAAATTGAAAAAACTTTCTGATTTCCGACCGACTTTAATCCGTCAAAATTAGGGTGGTCGGTAATAAATAGCAATCGAAGTCGGTCGCAATTTCCAATCGATTTCAGTCGGTCACGATCCAAAAAGAAAAAGTCTACGAAAAAACCGACCAAAGTCAGTCGATATTTTTGACCGAATTCGATCGGTAATTTTTAATTATGCAATTAAAAAATGCACCATCTGGTGAGACAAGACAAATAATATATGTGTGCGCACGATCTAAGGTCCAACAATTGGTGGAAAATGTATGAATTGAAAATACTCCTTTTATCCTGAAAAAAAACAAAGGGATGACCTTCGGAATTATAGGATAGATGCATCAAAATTTTGTAGTAAATTTGGATTGTTTTCTTAACTTTTTGAGAAATTCTATTAAGCAACTATAAGTAATGATTTTAAAATTTTAACGTACATAAAAACTGATAAAAAGTACACAGTAAAAGTTGTGTAACAATTAAAATACTAATATTAGAAATTAGTACTCCTAATCTTTTTTCTTGGTAGTAATACTTTTTGCCTCTGGTAAATATAACAATAGCTGAAAGAAGAAATACTGAAGTATTATCTCTGGAAACGACTTTCTTCTAATTAATAAGTGCTACAAAATTTATACCATAGAAACACATGATATAAGTTAACCTGGTCCCCATCTTTGTTTTATTCTTTTAAACAAGATAATACATGCAAAAAGATTCTTTCTTTTTGCAGTCATTCAGACTAAATGATGTTACTGTTTCCTAGACATTGAATTTTTATTTTCTTTTGGTTAGCGGGAAGCTGCCACAGCCTCTGCCACAGCCTTTACCCTTCGGGTGAGCACTTTGTGCGCACTGGGTAAACCTTCTCCTGTGTAATAGCCTGCAAACCACACAGGGTATGTAAACCGCACTAGGCAAACCCTATGCAACAGGCTGAACTCATAAGGCATTGAGGGGTTATCGATCCCAGGTCATCCGTATTTTGGCTCATTTTTTCTTCTATGCAGGCAATGAGAAGTCTTTGTTATTTTTCTAGGCCTTGAATTTTCAATAACAACTTTCTTGACACGTTTCATTTTTAGCTAACACAATAATATTTCTAAACTTTTCTCTACATCTAATGGCAATACGTCGTCGTTTGCTATTCTTCAAGTCATTCTTCCTCTTTCAATTATTTTGGACGGAATCCTTCTGTTGTATGATTGATCACTTCCAACTCATTAATATATATTTTCTTTTTTTAAAAGTTATTTACAGTCATTATGTGTAAACTTTGCACCATCCGTAAAAAATTTCACCAAAGATTACTTACTGATTTTTCTAGGTCACTAATCTATAGGAGTACTTAATTATTATATATTGGTAGTTATAGTTATTTTAAAAATAATATAAAAATATTTGTGACATAGTTTGTGCACTGTGCAAAAAACTTGAAATCTTTTTGTATTTCATATGTTTATCTATCTAATGATGTATAATGAACGCAGAAAGCAGTATACAGATGGATTCTAGATCCAGAAGACAGAGATGCAGTAATGTTGCATGTTGCAATAAAAGAGACACCAAATCCAGATTACCGTGTTATTATTGAGTACTCATGTATCTATTCCCCTGAAGAGTTCTTGGCTGTGAAGCGTGCCTATCAAGCTCGCTACAAGCGCTCTGTGGAGGAAGATTTGGCTGAGCATTCTGCTGGTGATCTTCGAAAGGCATGTTTACCTATATATACTTTTATTTTGTTGGTTACTTATAGGTAGACCTGTCAAATGGGCCGGGTCAACCCACGAACCGGCCCACATAACCCATTAAAATTGATCCTTTTAACCGACCCATGACCCACAAAATCTTAACCAGACCAACCTATTAATTTAAGAGGCCTGGGCCGGGCTATAATATTTTGACCCACTGAATCGGACCGGACCCGGCCCGAACCGGTAGCTGACTACGGGTCAACAGGCCTGGACCAGCTCACATATATATTCAGACAAGTGGTAAAAAATTAAATTCAAACATTGAAGAAATAATATAGTACCACACACTATGAGGCGTCTTGTCGAAATAGGCGAATTTCATATTTTTTTGACTATTAGTTATAGAAATATTCGAATTCCATATCTTTCTCAAATTTTAGTGATAAGAAAGTATGGTTTTTCTTTTATTTTTATTCTAACTGGTTTCAAAGACATGTAGTAATTTCAAGTTCGTATATATGTATAAAGTTTGAAATTTTTATCATTTATTAGTTTTTAACTTTTTAATTAAATTAGATTCGACCCATTAGGGTCCGGGTTAAGAGGTAACGGGTTACTAATCCGGGTCGGGTCAACATGTTTTGATTAACGGGTTAAATCCGGATCGCCCCTATAAAAAAGTAAATCGGATCGGCTCGGTGAAGTATCCACAAGCCAAGAGTCAACAGGTTCGGGCTCGGGTCAGGTCAACCCATTTAACAGGTCTACTTACAGGGGTCACGGATGTCAAATTTAACCCGTAAAGATCTACTTTGACCCTATTTGCTCAAGTTTGAACTGGGTATATATATTTATTGGTGGGTAATAATTGGGGTAGTCCAAATTAATCCATGTAAAAGTTTGGAATAATTTGGCTTGCATAATAACCCAAATTGACCCCATACAAAAATTTATGAAGAATCGAGTATTCATATTTTTTTGAGGTTTGATTTGTTTGATATAGTTATGATAAATTTTAATTAAACAAATTACAAAAAACAAACAAACCAATGAAAAAATAATTTTGGGTTGAAGGGATTGAGTTATGGCTCATTGTGTAGCCCAAATTGACCTATCCATCTTCACTCAAACAAACATTATGCGAGTTATTACTCAAACTGTTTATTGATTCGATGTGTTTTAACTTTTAACCCATCAGAATATCGTCATTTGATACTCCTGATTTTATCTTATTTCTATTCTCGAAAGGCATTACTTATTAAACTAGGTACTAAAGAAGGTAGTACCTAGTTTCTTTTTTTGTTTTGTTTTTTTTTTCTTTTCTTTTTTTGGGTGTTTTCTGATTATTATTTTTTTCGAAACAGCTTTTGGTTGCCCTAGTGGGCATATACAGGTATGCTGGTGAAGAGATAAATGCAAGAGTAGCCAACGCCGAGGCTGACATCCTTCACGGTGCAATAAGTAACAAGGAATTCAATCATGAAGAAATTGTTAGAATTATTTCTACAAGGAGCATCCCTCAACTCATAGCAACTCTCAACCGCTACAAGGATGATTATGGCTCTTCAATTACCAAGGTAACAAGAATGTATAAAAATTGGAGTAGTTACTGTTTTCTAATATTTTTTTTGTTTACAATTTTCTTGAGGTTTACAATATTTAAGTAACAAAAACACATTATACATCATGAACTGTTTTACATATTAAGTACGAGTATTAACTTCTTTAATATACGTAAGATTTGCAAGATTATAGAAAATTTATTCTCGAATATTGTGAAATCTCTTTAACATGTATATAACGCCACTTTATGTGACTATAAAAGTTTCTCATTGAGAAAAGAATTGGAAGTTTAAGTTAAATTATAATTTTCAACTTTAGAAAGTGACCATTTCTTTTTACATAATTTGGTCTTTTAGCCGAGTATATTTATGGTTAATTTCTTAATTCTTTTTCCTCCTTTCCTTTTTCAGCACTTGAGGGATGACGCAAATGCAGCTAAAGAATACCTAGTAGCACTGCGTACAACAATCCGATGCATTAATGACCCCCAGAAATACTATGAAAAGGTTAGTAATGACCGAAGCTGTAAATTTTGTAGAAGGCATCCATGAATAATTAATACTCCCTCTGTTTTAATTTGATGTTTAAGCTAAATTATTTTCAGATTTAAAAAGGGGTCATTCTTTTTGGAACCAACCAAAAAGGAAATAGATTCAGTAGTTCATATAAATTGGAATGGAGGGAGTTCTTTATAAGACACGCACCAGTAAATTTCGATGTCGTTTTTAATATTATCTTTAAAATTTTGTAACAAAGATTGTTTATTTCTATAAAAATCAAATTACCTTTTGAACATCGTCCGGAAAAAGTTGGGAAAATTATTTGGGAAAAAAAAGATTATGTAAAAAGGAAAACTTAGTTTTTCTTTATTGAAGATGTATTATATAGTAATTTGTGGGTGGAAGAAGAACATTTCTTTGCAAGCACACTCTCAAACCATTTGTCAAGAAAATACTACTACTTTTTTTTTTCTTCAAAAAAAGACTTTTTTCTCTGGAAAAAAGATTCAAAAAATGACCACGCTAATGTTAACAAAGTTGCAATTGCCTAACATTCCTATAAATAAGAAAAACATTGGATGTGACGTCCTATGAACAAAAACAGGGTTTCATCCTTACAATAACAATCTAATAGTCTTGAGTCCTGAAACCTCTATGATCCCTAGCTATCCCGCATCTAACTTTAGTCGTAAAATAGTAGTTGTCAAGTGGGTTCAAATAAAATATTTATACAAAATTTACGCAACTTTAATCGTAATTTATACTTATACACAATATTATTTTTTGATTGAACCCGCTTGCTTCCACATGCGTCCGCCACGGCTGCCCACAGAGTCGTATCAGATTATGATTACATATATGAAAAACATTTTAATGTAAACATATAATAAAAATTGGTCAGTTTAGTACGTATTATGGATTCAATTTCGTCTGAACTCTCTCAAATTAAATTGACGTCCAGGTAATACGCTATGCCATTAACGAGTCTGGAACTGATGAAGAGTCACTGACAAGAGTGATAGTTACAAGGGCAGAGAATGACTTGAAGGATATCAAGGAGATTTACTACAAGAGGAACAGTGTCACTCTTGATCATGCTGTCTCCAAGCACACTTCTGGAGATTACAAAGCTTTCCTTCTCGCTCTATTGGGAAATGATAACTAATTCATATTAAGAAATTGTCTTTCTGTTTTCTGAGTTTTAAGGTTTAGCTGGTTTGAACAAAAAGACTTCGTTAACGTTGTTGCTATTTTGTTTCTCTTAATGTTGTTTTGTGTTACCAAGTACTATTTTTGGTTGCGATCAATATTCTCTTCCGTCAAGATTCAAGGGCCTACTTGTTACGCATTCATCAATAAGTTACTGAATTTAATACGAAAAGCTAATTTGTGAAATAGAGAATATGTTGACATGAATCGTATACAGCAAAAATTGGGCATAATGTCTATTAACCCCACTTGGAGACAACTTTTGGTTTATCCCACCAAGAAATTTCACCAATATAGTACTTCTTAATGGAAAAAAACTATTATCAAATATAGATACCCAACAGAACTTGAGTTCCTTCTTCTTCGTCCCTCCTTCTTCACCATTTTCTTTTTGTGTGTTGTAGAAAATTGAAGACATGTTGCTTAATTGTGATTGATTTGAATTGGTTTGGTTAAAAAAAAAAAAACTTGAAAGGCACAATTGTTCGATGTTGTTGAGCTGGATTGTTGAAGACGACAAAATTGTCTATTGATTTTTGAAGGTTTGGGTTGAATCCAACTAGTTAAAATTGGTATAAGAATTTTAAAGAATTCCTATTCACCCTTTAATATTGCTAAAATCTGAAGGAGATTTTCAGAGAGTAACTCTAAATTCATATCTTCGATATTTATGTAACTCTTTCCGTAGAAATTTGTAGATGTACGTTCCTTAAACCCCTTATCTGATGATTGTGATTATCAGAATAAAATTTAAGTTTGCCGTTACACCTGGGAGGGAGTGAGCACGGACGGATTTAGGGGCGGAAGGATGTTTACCTGAACCCCCTTCGCTAAAAAATTACATTGTATATGTATAAGGCATAATCTGTATTTTACCTATATATATATTATATTTTAAATTCCCTTGATATAGCTTAAAAGCATGGGTTAGTGGTCATGACGGTTCAACACTTTTATAGGGTCATTAGTTCTATTCCCACTAGTTACAATCTTTTTAACTTTTTTCTTTTTTGAACCCCTTAGGGTTAATCTTGCCTCCGCCACTGGAGTGAGGCCCTTAACTCTGCACAATTTTTTTCATATTACAATTAATTTTTCCTGACATATCAAACAATTGTTTACCTCGAAAATACGAGTAACAATTAAATTTGATTTATGGTTATAAAGATATGTGATTTAGTTCAATACTAATTAATAACCAAGAAAACTGACGTGTAGATGAAGGAAATAAGTACAATCAAACCAGTGTGCAAGACAGTCTCGACCTCGAGCTAAGATGGCCTCGAGGTTGATTAAGAACAGTAAAGCAAGAACAATTAAGTAAAGAGACGATTCTGATGAAATATTAGCCAGAAAAATAAGAGAGTATATTCTTTGTCAATGATTGATGATGGTTACAAATGATTGGGGTCCCCTTTATATAAATAGGGGAACCCTAAATGAGGTACATTTCTAATTACAGTAAAGAATCTTATTGGGATAGTTGTCTAACCGCCTAGTACGGATTCGTACAAATCTATTCCGGGATTTACGCCAGGATCTTGGGGACATGGCAGGAATCTTGCTCATTCTGTTATAAATCCACAACCACATTATCTCGAGGCTGGTCATATTAGGCTCTGATATTCCTCGAACACTTAGTTCTTTGAGCCTCGTACTCTATCCTCAGGCTCGAACTCGGTCTATAGTGAGTCTATTCCTCGACGCGAGCCTTCTGTTCCTCGATATGAACTTTCGAGCCCACAAAATCGGGGGCACCTGATTTCACCGTATACAGATAGTCCCCGCGTTTCTTAGAGTAAAGTGATAAGAAACAATTTGAACCTCGATTTTCGGAGTCTCTGATGATGACGCCATTCCCATGACGTATGCGCTCGAAGTGACCAAAACGTCCCATCGGTTCGTTTCCCCAAAATATTAAGTGCGTGCCAGTAATGGTCGGCCACTAGCGCCACCGAACTGTCGCCGCTTATCTAATGCGGGACTCCCTTTTTGAATTAAGAGCTTTACTTCTTCATTGCATTATCTCTCATCCCTTCTTCTCTTCATCGCTTTCTCTCACCACCTGCTTCCGCCGCCCTTTAAGTGCCGGAAAACGCCAAGTTCCGCCACTTTCCGCATCTTTTAACTTGAAATCATGGAAAAAACCTCTAAAACAGTTCCTCAAAAAGAAAAGGCTTCTTCTTTCTCTTCCCGGCCAGCCAAACTTGTGGCGTCGTCCCTTCACGAGATCATTCCCGGCCCCTGTGTGATAAAGAAAGATTTCAACATTGAAAATCCCCCCAATATCCCGGGTCGATGCGAATATGTATCTCGATACATTAGTTCGATATCGAAGAAGCATCTCAAGGCCATGAAAAAGGACTGTGGCTGGGGAGACGAGGTCGTGGTACAAATCCCCGACCTCGAGGAGAGCATCACTACTCACGTGGAGGGGTTCTTAAGTGTTTATACTTACCCCTTCACACTGGGTCCCCTCGATCCAGTAGTGATTGACTTTTGCAAAAGGTATGAGGTTATTCTCGGCCAGATCCATACCTCCTTTCGGCGCATCGTGATTATGCTGCGCTACTTCTCCAGCAAGGTCGAGGGATTAGAGTTTACGCTCAGCCATCTAATTCGGCTATATCGGCCTCAACTGTTTCGAGGGCTGATCAAGCTTCAACGTCGATCAAAAAAAGCCTTCTTTGCTAGTAACGACGAGGATAAAGACCGAGGCTGGATGAGCCGGTTGTTCAGAGTGAGGACCTCAGAAGTCATCCCTAGGGAAAAATGCCATTCCTGGAGAAATGGGACTTCAAACGTAAGTGAAGTCCTTTTTCCATATACCCTCTCATATTCCGCTTCTGACTTTCGTAATGCCTTTACTTTTTTTTTTTTGCAACTGTTGCTTGGATTCCCCATGCGATCCCCGACCTCGAGGACTGGGTCCGAAAATTAGCTGCAACATCCTCATATGATGAGCGCAAGTGGCGTAACTTATCGAGGAGGAAATGGGAGGCCAAGCACCATGGTTAGTTCTTCTCCCAGGTTTTCTGATGCTCTCTTTTTACTGGAGATGTTTTCCACACTTACGCTTATCTATGCAGACAATGGAGATGTCTCTTAAATGAGGTCAGCCCCGCCCGGGGAAGAGACCGAGTCCCCGATTCCAAAATCGGGGAACGGTAACAAGAGAAAAAGGGCTTCGAAGCCCGAAGAGCCTCAGGATGAGAGGGCCCATACTTGGAAGCCTAGGAGGAGACTTATTCATGTGGATGTAGATTCGGCCCTCCAATTTATGGATGATGAAGAAGATGAGGGCGAAGAATCGGCGCTGGTGCCCCGAACTAGGAAACTGGTCGAAGCTGTCGAGCCTCCGAACTAGAGACCTTGCCTTGTGGTGAGAGAACTCCGAAAAAAGACTCGGGCAAAGCCCTCAAGTCCCCTGAGATCAAGATCATCCCTCCGCCTTCAACAAGTACACCGGAGGGGATAAGTGCCTAGAACCTCGAAGCTAATCAGAGCGCCCCGAGTGAGGAGCTCGGGGCCGTGACAATAGGTCACTCCCCTTCTCTACCATCTTACTCTGAGGAGGCGATAAAGGACGCTCGAGCTCTGGGAACGCCCGATCCGAGCAAGGTCATCGAAGAAGATCCTTTTCAGGATTGTTTCACTAGGGTCGATGATGCTGCCGACCTTAATGACGCATCCACCCTCTTCGAAGAGGCTCATCGTCTCTTCTTTCGGGTAAACACTAACTTTTATTTGTTGTAATTTTTCCTTCTTCCCTTCTCTTGACTGATATCTCCTTGTTTTTGTATAGGCCATCATCAAGTTCAGGGCCGAGCTGAGCCAATGTGAGGTCGAGCTCAGGAAGTCTTCGGATGAGGAGAAGGCCCTGAAGCTCCTTTGTAGCCAAAAGGAGGGGGAGCTCAAGGATCTCCGGGCTGATTTGGCCAAAACTCGCAAAAACGAGGTCGAGCTAGACAAGCAGGTAACCGTGATTTTGAAAGAGTATGGTCTTCTTGGCCATACATCGGAGGCTAACACTTCAATGTCTCAGTTGCAGCAAAAGTTGGAGATGATCGGGCAGCTCCGGGGCGAGGTCGATCAGGCTAAGAAAGACTGCCACCGATGGAAGGAGAACATGGATCGGCTTGTTGCTGATAAAGAGGCTGCTCTAGCCCAACTGGCCTCGGCTGAGACTCAGCTCCGAAGTATTAAAGTGAAAAATCTAGCCCAGACCAAGAAAATCGGGGAGCTCAAGGCCAAACTTGCTGAAGCTGGGGCCGAAGTTGCTTAAGCTAGGGACGAAGTCCACGGCTGATAAAACCATCACCGTGTACTTAAGGGACGCTGAGGATATTCAAGCAGAGCTAAGGGAGGCCTCTGACCGGGAAAAAACAGAGTAATGATTTGGCCAAGTGCCAGTGCCGGAGGGAGACCCTCGAAGAAATCCACGCTCGAGGTTTCGACCTCACTGCAGAGATAGCCCAAGTGAAGGCGCTGGAAACCGATGCCAGGTTTCTCGTTTCTTTTGATGATGAAGATGTTGTTAGTAGCTCTGAGAGAGGAGGAGATGAGGATGAAGTCCCCGAGGAGGAGGTTCCCAAAGATGCGGCTCTCGACAATGCAGCTACCGAGGATGTAGTTCCCGAGGATGTGGCTTCCAAAGATGTGGTTTCCGAGGACGTGGCTCCCAAAGTAGATTAGGCTTTTTTTTTTTTTTTTTCGTGTAAGTCCCCTTGTGGGCATTGTAAATACTCTCTATGAATATAAGAAATTCCCTTTCTTTTCGCTTTATCTCCGATTTGTATTTACTTCTGCCTCGTCTTCATTTGTGAAATTTTGATGTTATGACTTTAATGATCAAATGAGCACTGGCTCGGACTCAGAATAGAACAAACCCTTAGGTTTTTTAGTGATCAATGGCGATCTATGGACTTATAATAGATACCTCTTAGGCTCTTTTGTTAATCCTCGAGCTATGCTTAAGTTGATTTGATGTGAGCTCGGGATGACGGGACTCTTGAGTCCGAGTTGAGTGAGAGTAAGGTATCAAACTCTACATGCTTCGACCCTTAGGCTCTTTTATATCGGCCCTTAGGCTCTTTTAGTTGGGCCAATCTGGCCTTTAAAGCGGTTATAACTTTTCCCTCTTTTCGGCTAAAAGACTTAGTGAAAATTTCTTTATGCCTTAGCATGTGTTTTTTGTACCCGTTGGGTTTTACGAAGGTTCAATTGATTGGAACCTCATTTGTAATCCGTTTTTGTTACGATAATTGGAATGCCTCTTGAGGCTTTTTTCGAAGGCTGATGTTATCGAAGCCTTTAAGTTATTTGAGGGCTGATTTTATCGAAGCCCATTTTTATTATGACCGTAGTCTTTAATATGGCCATAGCCTTCGGGTATGTTTCTTGGACTTGTTCCCCAATAACCTTTCGAACTTGTTCGAAAGGCTAGTCCCCGAGTATGATGGCCTTGGACTTTATGTCAAGGGGATGCCTCTTTGAGGTCTTACGAATTCGAGTTTGGATGACTCGAATGTGTTGTCTGTCTATGGCAGTCCCCGAGTATTCGAGGTGTATTCATGCTTTGGCCCTTGAGTCGTTCCTCATGAGATTACAAGTATGATGTTCGTATAGTAGCAAATTTCTTTATGACACAAAGTGTTTTGATATAGAAAGAATGCTTCTTTGAATAAATGATACATGTGTATATGTTTTGTCGTCGGGGCCCGACTATTCTACATGGACATGGTTCATGTGACCATTTGGCCCATTATAAAGTTTTCCTATCGAGGCCCTCTTTGGTGTGAAGTATCTTCCTCGAAAATATCATCTCCGAGGGTGATGCCCCCCCCCCCCCCGTATTCGAGGTTGATTGAAAAGAAGCCTTGGATACTGTTGAGTTCTCCTTAGGGATCACATAGTTGTTGCCTCGTTAAAAACCTCGCCGGTAAAACCCATTTCGGAAAAAATCCGATCTAAGGGAAAAAGAGTGCAACGCGTGCTTTAAAACCTAAGGTCTTCGTGTAAAAAGGTGCCCTCGATGTCTTTGATCGAACACCTACAATGAGTTAGTTTAAAATTCAAATGGACAAAAGGAGAAAGTCATACCTTAGCAGTAGTATCGTTTGAGTAGTGATACATTCCAATTGCTCGGCAGTTGTTCGCCTCCCATCGTGCCAAGTTTGTAAGATCCTTTACCGACAACTCCGATGACTCGGTACGGTCCTTCCCAATTCGGGCCTAGTTTCCCTTCATTCGGGTCTCGAGTATTGAGGGTGACCTTCCGTAGAACTAAGTCCCCGATTCCGAAGTGTCGAAGGTTAGTCCTTCTATTATAATATCTCTCTATTCTTTGTTTCTGTGCCGCCATCCGAACAAGTGCCGCTTCCCGCTTTTCATCTAATAGCTCGAGGCTAGTATTCATAGCCTCGTGATTTGACTCCTCCGATGCATGTCGAAACCTGGCGCTGGGTTCTCCAACCTCGATCGAGATTAAGGCCTTAGAGCCATATACACAATTTTTTCATATTACAATTAATTTTTCCTGACATATCAAACAATTGTTTACCTCGAAAATACGAGTAACAATTAAATTTGATTTATGGTTATAAAGATATGTGATTTAGTTCAATACTAATTAATAACCAAGAAAACTGACGTGTAGCTGAAGGAAATAAGTAAAATCAAACCAGTGTGCAAGACAGTCTCGACCTCGAGCTAAGATGGCCTCGAGGTTGATTAAGAACAGTAAAGCAAGAACAATTAAGTAAAGAGACGATTCTGATGAAATATTAGCCAGAAAAATAAGAGAGTATATTCTTTGTCAATGATTGATGATGGTTACAAATGATTGGGGTCCTCTTTATATAAATAGGGGAACCCTAAATGAGGTACATTTCTATTTACAGTAAAGAATCTTATTGGGATAGCTGTCTAACCGCCTAGTACGGATTCGTACAAATCTATTCCGGGATTTACGCCAGGATCTTGGGGACGTGGCAGGAATCTTGCTCATTCTGTTATAAATCCACAACCGCATTTTCTCGAGGCTGGTCATATTAGGCTCCGATATTCCTCGAACACTTAGTTCTTTGAGCCTCGTGCTCTATCCTCAGGCTCGAACTCGGTCTATAGTGAGTCTATTCCTCGACGCGAGCCTTCTGTTCCTCGATATGAACCTGCGAGCCCACAAAATCGGGGGCACCTGATTTCACCGTATACAACAGTGATTATTACAAAGGCTTTATGGTGATTTTAGCACTCCTGATTGACTAATCTTCTAAATTCTAACTTTTTTGTTTTGTAAAAAGAAAAAATTGTATTACCAAAAACTTGTGGAGTTACGAAATCAAGTAGATGCTGACCATATACTATCCTAACTATGTATTGCTAGCACTAGGTTACAAAATTATAAACTAGACTTCTCAACAAGCATAAAACTTTAAAAGATTAGGAACTTCATACTAATTACAGGAGCTAGGGAAAATAATTCGAAGTTAATAAAGCTCTCTGCCATGCTGGAATCCTGCTGCCTCTGACATGCATATGCATCATAATCTCTTGTGCACTTTATAGGAATCAAAACTGCCTTGCTGGAATCGAGGCATGTTTCGTTCACGCCAAATAATATATATTAGCATAGCAAAAACACAACTAGTAATAGAGTTGTATGTGATGACCCGCCATGTCATCATGCCACATAGATGCCATTTGGCATATATTAATGCCATGTGGAAGCTTACATAAGAGGAAGGCTAGCATTTGTGAGAAGATTCTAGAGAAGTATGGACATTTCCTTAGGAAGACCCTAGATCCTTATGGATTTCCCAGGAAAGTCCTTAGAAGATTCTAGCTATGTAGAAAATTCTAGAGAAGGGACTTACTTGTAAAAAATAAGGGACTTGTGTAACAATTAACATTTACACACTAGCCCCTAGTAGACTAGTATATAAAGGGGCCACTCTTTTGTAGTTCACCAAGCAAAACAATCAAGTTCTCTCTAATACAAAAGCTTCCTTCGGCAGTTCTCTTGTGTTCTAACATTCCTTAGCGATCTTGAGTGTAGTAAGGCTGACTTGGCATAGAAAGAACGTGAGCAAGTTGTGCAAGACCGTGAGCGAGTTATCAAGTGCCGCACCTGTACTTAGCTAACAACTAAGGACGTGACAACGTGGTATCAGAGCCAGGTTATGACTAAGGAATATTAGAAATAATACAAGAGACTGCTAGAAGGAAGTTTTGTAGGGAACCATTGCCGGCATTACCAAGGGCTTGGTACCTTTAGAAGGGATCAACGTGAAGGTCCCTAAGCGAAAGCGGTATGGCGGTGCACGGAACGCACGCGAGGCGGCAGACATACTTTGGAGGCTATCGTGCTGGGGTGGCGTCGGAAGTGTGCCAACATTGAAAAAAGGGCTATGCAATATTGAGACGTGGGAGCAGTTCAAGAAGGGGTTGAAGAGGCAATTCTACCCGGTGAAATGTGGTGTATGAGGCTAGGCAGAAGCTAAGGGAGCTCCGACAGACGGCCACAATTCGGGAGTATGTGCGCGAGTTCACTACCTTAATGCTGCAAATCATGTCATTGTCCGAGGAAGATTCCCTCTTCTACTTCATGGATGGGTGGCGAAATTGGGCAAAAAGAAAGTTAAGAAGACATCGAGTAGCCAACGTGAACGAGGCCAAAGGAGTAGCCGAGTCACTTGTTGACTTCAAGATGGAGCCTGCCAAGTCCAAAGAAGGCAACACCGAGAGGGGTGGGGGAGATCATGACAAGGACAACGGGAAAGGCATAGCCGAGGTATACAAGGGCAATGGCAAGGGGCCATCCCATAATGGATAGGGGTCCAAGAGAAACATCATGGGGCCGTAAAACGGTAGCGAGTACAAGCCGAGAAGAAGGGATGCTACATATGCGGAGGGCCGCACGGCTTCAGGAATTATCCCGACCTAAAGAGCCTCAGCGCCATAGTTCGTGAACGAAAGGAGCAGCCGCAAGGAGAGAGTTCGGGAACCGCACAGTTGGGTATGATTGGATTATGTGGTGCTGTCACGAATCAAGCTATCCAACCTACCGAGAATGGCAATCAATACGTAGATCTCACCATCAACAATAAGCCCGCTCGTGCAATGGTGGATACTGGAGCAACTCATAATCTTGTGACTGAGGCTACCGCAAAGAGATAAGAATTGAAGCCTACTCCAACCAACTCTCGCATCAAGACCGTGAATGCCGAGGTATAGAATGCTCGTGGGGTAGCTAATAGAGTTGGTGTCAAATTGGGAACTTGGAAAGGTATGACAAACTTTACAGTAAACGCTATGGATATCTTTGAGATCATAGTGGGGCAAGAGTTCTTTAGATATTGTCATACTTTGATCGACCCCTTCCTCCAATGTCTCTTAGTTATGGAGCGAGAAGGAGCTTGCATGGTACCTACATTGACTATTCCACATGGACAGATCCAAGCACAACTCTCAGCCATGCAGGTTGTCAGGGGATCAAGAAGGGGGAGCCGACGTTCGTGGCAACCATCACAAGTCTGGAGGAAGACAAGAGTTTTCAAGAGACACTGTCGCCTTGCATAGAGAAGTTGCTTGAGGAAAACAAAGATGTCATGCCCGAGGAGTTGCCTAAGCACTTGCCGCCTAGGCGAGAGGTGGATCACAAGATTGAGTTGGAGCCAGGGTCTAAGCCACCCACATTCGCCCCATATCGTACGGCACCGCCTGAGCTAGAGGAGCTCTGGAAACAATTGAAAGATTTGTTGGATGCTGGTCACATTCGCCCATCAAAGGCACCTTTCGGCGCACCAGTATTGTTCTAGAAGAAGAAGGATGGATCGATGCACTTGTGCATAGACTACCGAGCACTTAATAAGGTCACAGTAAAGAATAAGTACCCAATCCCGCTCATTGCTGACTTGTTCAATAGACTTGGGCAAGCCAAGTACTTTACCAAGGTGGATCTTTGCAAGGGCTACTATCAGGTTCGCGTTGCAGAAGGGGATGAGTCGAAGACGGCATGAGTGACGAGATATGGAGCGTTTGAATGGTTGGTGATGCCTTTCGGGTTAAACAATGCACCGACCACATTTTGCACCCTCATGAACAAGATTGTTCATCCCTACCTTGATCAGTTCGTGGTAGTCTACCTAGACAACATAGTCAGCTACAGCAACACCTTGGAGGAGCATATGGAGCACTTAAGGAAGGTTTTCCAAGTCTTGCGGGAGAACGAGCTATACATCAAGAGGGAGAAATGCGAGTTTGCACAATCAAAGGTGCATCTTCTTAGGCCATGTCATTAGCAATGGCGAGCTACGCATGGACGAGGCTAAGGTACGTGCTATCCAGGAGTGGGAGGCACCTATAAAGGTAACTGAATTGAGATCCTTCCTTGGCATTATTAACTACTATCGTCAGTTCATCAGCGGCTATTCAGCAAAGGCCACACCATTGACTGAGTTGCCAAAGAAGAACAAGCCATGGGTTTGGACGGAGCATTGTCAAAAGGTGTTTGAAGGCCTTAAGGTAGCTGTAACAGAGGAGCCAGTCTTGGCGTTACCTTACTTTGCCAAGACATTTGAGGTGCACACATATGCCTCAGACTTTGCCATTGGGGGTGTCCTGATGCAGGATAAACATCCCATAGCGTTTGAGAGCCGCAAGTTAAATGAGATGGAGCAACATTACATGGTGCAAGAGAAGGAGATAACTGCCATTGTGCATTGCCTTCATACATGGCGACATTATTTGCTCGGGTCGAGGTTCGTGGTCAAAACTGACAATCTGGCTACTAGCTACTTTCCACGTAGAAGAAGCTCACACCAAAACAAGCTAGGTGGCAGGATTTCTTGGCCGAGTTTGATTATGTGCTAGAGTACAAGCCGGGCAAAGGTAACATTGTAGCCGATACCTTAAGCCGAAAAGCCGAGCTTGCTGCCATCACTTCATAAGGGAAATTCATGACACAATGTGGGTTGGTCATCCAGGCCAACGTCGCACTAGGGCCTTGATTGAGTCAGTCTATTATTGGCCACGCATGTGAGATGACATAGAGTGTTATGTGAAGACTTGTCTTGTCTGTCAACAGGACAAGGTTGAGCAACAACAACCCGGAGGACTTTTGGAGCCACTACCAGTTGCAGAGCATCCATGGGAGAGTGTGACTATGGACTTTATCACTTGCCTACCGAAGTCCGACGGTTATGGTACTATTATGGTGGTCGTGGATAGATTTTCCAAATATGCCACCTTCATGCCCGCCTCACTGGTGAAGTATTTGGGCTTACCAAGGCATATTATCAGCGATCGAGACCCCCGCTTCACTGGAAACTTTTGGAGAGAGTTTTTCGACATACTTGGCACGGAGCTGCACTTCTCCACTAGTTTTCACCCATAGACGGATGGACAAACGGAACGAGTCAATGCCTTACTAGAATACTACTTGAGGCATTATGTAAGCACGCATCAGAAAGATTGGGCAAGGCTCCTAGACATCGCCCAATTCTCTTATAACTTACAATGGAGTGAGTCCACGGGCGAACACCATTTGAGCTAGCCACAGGCCAACAACCACAAACTCCACATTCATTACCAGCCGCATTCGAGGGAAAGAGTTTGAGGGCTTATCATATGGCCAAAGGATGGGAGGAGCAGCTTGACACTGCTAAATCCTACTTGGATAAGGCAGCTAAGAAGATGAAGAAGTTAGTGGACCGTAAGCAGCGTCCCACGGACTATAGAGTTGGGGACATGGTCATGGTAAAATTTAACCCAAGACCGTTCAAGGCACTACGGGGCATGCATCAAATTCATATTCGCAAGTATGAGGGGCCATTTAAGATCTCACTAAGGTAGGCAAGATCTCATATAAGCTTGACATGCCATCGTATCTTAAGATCTACCATTTCTTCCATGCCAGAATGATTAAGCCATATCATAAAGATAAAGATGATCCGAGTAGGGGCCAATCAAGTCGAGCGCCTATTACTATCACTGCCTCGCATGATTGGGAGATTGAGGCTATCATGGATTACCAGGCCAGGCAAAAACAAGGGCAAAAAGCCACCTCTATGTTCCTCGTCCATTGGAAGGGGCAATCACCGGACGAGGCCACGTGGGAACATTTTAAAGACTTATGGCAATTCAAAGATAAAATCCGAGTGTTCATGCAGCAGCATTGCGCCGCGGTCGTCGCAACATTAGGTGGGGGAGAGTGTGATGACTTGCCATGTCATCATGCCACATAGACGCCATTTGTCATATATTAATGCCATATGGAAGCTTACATAAGAGGAAGGCTAGCATTTGTGAGAAGATTCTAGAGAAGTATGGACATTTCCTTAGGAAGACCCTAGATCCTTATGGATTTGCTAGGAAAGTCCTTAGAAGATTCTAGCTATGTAGAAAATTCTAGAGAAGGGACTTACTTGTAAAAAATAAGGGACTTGTGTAACAATTAATTTTTGCACATTAGCCCCTAGTAGACTAGTATATAAAGGGGCCACTCATTTGTAATTCACCAAGCAAAACAATCAAGTTCTCTCTAATACAAAAGCTTCCTTTGGCAATTCTCTTATGTTCTAACATTCCCTTAGCAATCTTGAGCGTAGTAAGGCTAACTTGGCAAAGCAAGAACGTGAGCAATTTGTGCAAGACCGTGAGCGAGTTGTCAAGTTCCGCACGTGTACTTAGTTAACAACTAAGGTCGTGGCATGTAGCCTTATTTCTTTTTTGCCATTTGACATGCCTAGTATAGTTTAACCTGCTAGTCCCCGATGCTTCTCTGAAAGCGTAACCAATTGATCAATCTTCTCCAAACAAACCTAGTAATATGATAGTCAAATAACAAGTGATCAAAGATTTCAATTGCTATACTAAAGAATAAATAGTCTTGATGAACTTGTATCCTAATCCTCTGCAACCTGTCCACTGTGGCAAGCCTATTTTG
Source organism: Nicotiana attenuata (assembly GCF_001879085.1). Lineage (NCBI taxonomy): Eukaryota > Viridiplantae > Streptophyta > Magnoliopsida > Solanales > Solanaceae > Nicotiana > Nicotiana attenuata. The sequence goes on along the minus strand of NW_017674078.1, from coordinate 41,430 downwards.
AGCAGCCAACCAGAGTATAAATCTAAATCTAGGTTGGACATTTGCCTGTAGGATAATACTCTTCGAGTGGACCTTCTGGTATTGGGGCAATAGAAACAGGAAGGACCTTTTTATCACAAACTTCTCATCCCTTTACAAGCTGAGTAGCCTACTCTATAAATCACCCTGCGTAGATCGAGTTATGCTGCATAAGTAAGTCTTTAGTCTCATTATCTTCTTCACTGCCCAAATTGCATTCCTAGGTAATAAGCAAGTTTTCAAGTTGTGCTTCTTGATGTAATAGTTGTGGATCCATATTATTCATAAGCAATCTTTCCTCATATCTACAACCCATAATACTGCTCTATTCATAAGCAAAGATTGATAATATTTAGCCCTCCGACAGCTTGTGGTAGCCAGATTTTCTCCCATGAGATCAAAGCCTTCTTAGAAATAATACCAGCGCAAGTGCACAGGAAGGACCTACATACAACTTCAATTATCTTCATAATCTTCTTACGCAAAATAAAGATATTTGTGCCTTATAACTCTGGATACTACAAAAACTAATTTGATTAGCTGGACCCTTCCAATATGAGATAGTAGCTTTGCTCATTAACACATTATTCTTATTATTATCTTCTCCATAGGAGGTAAACATTGACTGAAAGATAGCTAGGTTTCTAGAAAATAAAAGAACTCCCAAATATTTGAATGAAAGTACTACTTTAGTGAAGCCCAATGCCTGGCAAATATACTAGATTCCGCAGTGTAATAATTTGATAGGTCATTTTGAGTTCTAGGTTTTTGTTTTGTAATTTGAGATCTTGAATAGCCTCATTTGATGATTTATGACTTGTGTGCATGATTTGTTTTGATTATCAAAAAGTTTAGATGTATTTTGATAAAGAAATCTTGATTCTAGAGCTTTAATGTTGTTGAATTTGACCACGATCAATATTCTTGGTAAACGAACTCGGATTGGTATTTTAACGATTTCGGAAGATTAGTATGATAATTTTGGAATTTTACATATGTTTGATTTGGGTCCCGAGTAACCCGAGGCCGTTTCGGCGCTTATAATAAAAAGTTGAAAAATTTAAGCTTATGAACTTTGAAATTTTGATTTGGTTTTGATGTTATTTTTGATGTTTTGAGCCCTCGATCAAGTTCATATAGACTATATAGACTAGTTAAAATGCTTGGATGGGGTTCCAAGGGGATCGGGTGAGTTTTACAATAGGTGTAGACCATATTAAGCCTTGTTGTAATAGCTAACATTGTTGTGTTCTACAATGCTTAGCAATAGCAGATCTTGTCTCGCAATCGCGTGAGAGGTTTTGAGACTCGAAAACATTATTCTTCGTGATCGCGGAGCTTGTCTTGCGATCGCGTAGCGTACTCTAGAGCTGGGGGAAATTGTTCTCTGCAATCGCATGTGGGGGGGGGGGGGGGAGTGTTGTGATCGCATAGAAGAAGGTTGGGTGCCAGGGGACATTTGTACATTGTGAACAAGATGGTGGGGCCGCTAATATGAAGGCATGGGGGACTGATCTTGGCGAATGTGATGGTCTATTGATCGTTGGCCTCCATGAACATGAGCGTCCTTCCACGATCGTGAAGAAGGATTTAGCCCAAGGATTTAAATAGGGTAAAAATCGAGATTTTACTATTTTCACCATTTTAAGATCTTGAGCTTCGGAGAAGGCCATTTTTGAGAGGATTTTCACCCTAACTTTAAGGTTATTAATTTTTACTTAGTTTTGATTTATTTCTGTAATTTTTCATAGGTTTTTACCTCAAAATTACAATCCGGGTGCGCTCCTAAGGTAAAAATTACCTAATGGAGCTAACAGAACCATCAAAACTCCAATCCGAGGTCAAATACTAAAAAGTCAAACTTGGTCAACTCTTCCAATTTAAAGCTTCTTAGTTGAAAATCTTTCTTCCAAATCAATTCCGAATAACCTGAAAACTAAAACCGACGATTCACATAAGTCATAATATAGCATACGGTGCTACTCATGCCCGTACTACTGAGCGAAGTGCAAATGCTCAAAATGATAGTCGGATCGTTGCATCCTCCCCCACTTAAACATACGTTCGTCCTCGAACGTGCCTCAGAGTTGTTCTCAAACCGTAGTGTAACGTTACCATGCACATACCCGGGGGTGATCGCAAGTCACCCTATCCCATATAGGCCGACAACACAACATAACTAAAGATCATTATTCCAACATTAGCCCATAAGCCTTAGAATACAATTTCCAAAGATCAGAATCTCACATCTACACACTGTATAAGTCTGCACAAGCTGTGTCAAGCCTTCACCATAACTCAAGATTTAATCACATGATATACCGCATAAATCAAATACTCATAGTGATAATTTCCAATCACAGTAGCTGCTCAAAACAACCCGATACCGTTAATAAACCTCATACCAAACATAGCCTCGTTCTAAAACCTTCGTACACTACCGATGATGAAAGAAACACGCAGAAACTCATAACCATTCATCAGATCAACAAGTCATGGAGTTCCCTCTCCTTCGACAAGAACTATAGAAAATTTCTAAGGCGACTTTCGATATTATCCTTCCAACCATGCTGTAATCAATTTCGATAGTATCCATTCTAAGTCCAATGACCCCATCTCATCCAGCACGACCACCCTAGTGACATGACACATCAATACAATCTAAAGCCACAACCAGTGCAATCCGTGCACCAATAAACAACATTCCAAATGTACTCAAACATGGAAAATAACTCAAACAAGAGAACCGTCCCACAAACTCAACGGGTACCACCACAACACAATGCTAAGAACCCATCACACACCGCAGAACCAAAACACACAAATCTAACACAAAGGATCGTACCTCAATATAACTCCGCTACAATGCGTGCCCCATCCAAACACTGGTCCATATTATATACCTCGAGTCGCACTGCTCAAAATTAATAACTACGCAAAATTTGACATCAAGCACCCAAAGTGCATTACCATAACCATGGAGGGAAAATGACACAATACCACAATCTAGAAAGGACATAGCCAACACACAATCAATCACGCAATACCCAAATACTCCTCTCGCTCAAATTTTGCTATAAAGTCCAAATAAAACCGCACTGTGTGCATATAACCCACGAATCGCAACCCCTCGTATCATAGAAGAGTAGCTCACATATCATTTCAGAACACGAATAAGCTCAACAACAATTGAAAGGCACATCCCTCAATAACAATATTATGGAGCCAACCAATCCGGCTCAGTGTAGAATACACATCCTAATTGGGCCTACCAATGGACACCCAAATCAGCTCTAGTCACCCATAAAAAGATAAATAACCCTCCTAAAGTCCACAATGACTGTATCATAACACATACTATCATCTGGCTAGCTTCAGCCACAACTTCACAGTCCACAACCATGAAAGAATCTGCTCCTAAGAACTCCCAGTCTCCAAATCCATAAAACACATGAATCACCGTATTTGATCCCAACTCCACCGCCCGAATGTCTAACACATCTCTCATACACAATCATTCCACGAGGAATACTTCTATAATTCTTCCGTTCCGCATAGCAATATCTGAAAATCAGTATTCGATCAACCAGGAGAGTGCCACAATGCCAATAAAATATCCATAAATCAAAACACAGTCCCCTTTCTGAAATGTACACTCTCATCAAGCAATACCAAATAGTAATATCATTTACCTAGTCATCTGAACCCGTCCATGCTAGCTAAGGATTCATGACCTTCCCTTCAAAACTGAACCGTGACCTTACACATGCAAATCTCAATCCCATACAACACACCGCATCTATCATTCTATCACATAAAAGTACGAAAATCTCGTAATCCACTCCGAGTCATAGCAACTACATACTCAATTAGCCAGGATCCTTCCATTTGATCTCATCCAGGAGAAAAATCACAATACGCAACATGTTCTGCACATCAACAGAAACTATACACCTCAAACCATGGTAGATACAATCGAGAACTCTTCGAAGCCCATATGCACATAACCAAGCCGACATAATTGAATCCCTCTAACCAAACAAAGCCACGCAGGTCGTCAAAACCCAAGAGCATTGCCATAAAATACATGTAGAGACTCGCCACCTCATAAGTACACAAAGAACCGATCATACCCATCACCATGCCGATCCAACCTACTACCAAGTTGTCCTATTTCTCCGAGTTCCTTCTAAATTACCTTCAAATTGATACTTCTCCTTGCTATAATACCATAATCCTCAACCGAAACTCGCCACACAAGACCCTAATATAAAACCACACTGCCCTAAGGCTCATAAGCCGCTGAATGCTCTCATAAGCACCCCAAAAGTACCACAACCGAGATACCCACTCTGAAGAGATCTTCTGTGAACTTAAAGCTATTCCTTTTACCTTCCTGATACTGAAATATAAAATCCATAATGATATAGAAATACTGCGAGTCTCGACACCATCCAATGTAACTCTCAGATTCCAGCCATATACAAATCCTGAAAATTTCCACTTGCTACATTTAAATCTTGAATCCATTAGAACCATTCTCAAGAGTCATCCACTCTACTCAAATCTCAATTAAACCGACTAAACGGTCCGAATGACCCGTGCCTTATTAGCACATCAATACCTTGAAAAGTAATCCACACCTCTAAGCAATCAAGTGAATCCCTACTCCATGCACACTACATTCTTTACGAATAACGACTCAATTCAATGTTTCCCATATACCCATAAAGCACAATACGACCCGTATCCAGAAATTCCTTTACTCGAGTCATCCTCGATCTCAACCTCTGCAAATCATAACTTATTCACAAGTATACCTCAAACCGAAACCAATACAACACATAATCGTGCAATTAACTTATCATTAGTAGACTCCCCCACTTGGCTCAAAGCCAAGTAATAAAGCATCTAATAACTTACAATAGCCACCCCCATACTGCCATAATACCGCAATATGATTCAACTAAATCCTTCATATGCTCATGTGACACAAACCATCTAATACCTCAAATCATGTGCAAATCTCGCATTCACCCTTGTAACAGTCAAGCCAACTTCCACAAGCGGTCTAAACTCAAATTTCAACACATATAATTCGCTGGAAAAGGAGAACTCTCCACATAAACAACACTAGGATCAGACAACCTCAGGACACCCCGCGGGAGATAACCCACATGTTTCGCCTTAAACTGACATCTTTCTATACCCTTCCACAGTTACAACTACTACGCAATCACTTAATCTTCCTGATTCTGAACTCATCAATAAGACATGCGGATCTAATTTGTTCCACAATTGAACAACATGAAAGATCTTCCAATCATGGCTCGAGACTATGCGTCACATCAAGACAGAAATCAAGCACCCGATAGTCCTTTCTACGCCTCAAGCCAAACCCTTCTCATCACATTCAAACCATACGAACACATCTCGCAATCACATCATACTCATCACATAGCCATCCAGCCACAAATTTCACTATTAGGGACACTACTAGACATATAATCCAAAAGTACATGCTCACACAATCAATATATCTGTGCTCAAGCTACAGCCAAAACCCAGCCTCAAGTCCTCCAGACTGGCCCATTATCATCACACAGAAATCATATCTCGCACCTCATCCATAGAATCACAAGCCGTCGATGCACAGCTGATACCGAGCGCTCACATGCGCATATGAATGCATGGAAGGAATTCAAAGAGTTACGCTTCAAGCTTAATCAATGCCGCACGATAAGGAAAAAAAGATGGGAAGTATATCCTAAATGTCCTGTAGCCTCTCGAAGATAGGTATGGACGTCATCATACCGATCCGCAAGACTCAAATAGACAATTTCTCATGACTTGTAGAACCTATGAACCTAGAGCTCTAATATCAATCTGTCACGACCCAAAATCCACTAGTCGTGATGGCACCTAACCCAACCCGCTAGGTTAGTCAACTAATAACTATCCAATTCCAATAATATTAATAAGACAATTAAACAAAAGGAATTATCTAAATCTTATACATTCCCCAAGGACTGTTAGTACAAGTAACTACACAGTACCACAGAAATAACGGGGTCACCATTCACATGGTGCACGCCCACACGCCCGTTGATAACTAGGGATTCTAGTTCATTTAACACTCCTTTTTACTTGAGTTTGGACTAAAAATGTATACAAATAGTCCCAAAGGCTTACATGTTGTACTTGTTTGCAGGTATTGTTCAAGAAAGTGACAAGTAGTCAAAATCAACCCAAAAAGGAGTGAAACCTGCACAAGTACCAAGAACAAGTCAAGGCACTGCTGCAGCATAAAATCCACTGCAGCCGCAATAGGCCCACCCCACCGCCGCAGTCCATTTAGTGCGGTCCGCAGTGGTAAAGATTAGATAGATGCAATTTGGAAGCTCAAGCACTGCGGCCGCAGTCCATTTTGTGCAGACCGCAGTAGCCTCATTGCGGCCGCAATCCATTTTGTGCGGTCCGCGGAGAGGAGATTCAGAGAGCTGGGAGTTTGGAAGATTGGAAGCCACTGCAGCCGCAGTCCATTTTGTGCGGATCGCAGTGAAGCCACCGAGCCCGGGGTGCATTTTATGCGGTCCCCGGTGGCCAGATTCAGAGCCTAAGAAATGAAGCTAAAAAGCCTCATCGCGGCCGCGATGCATTTTCCGCGGTCCGCGGTACCTCCGTCAGGGGTATTTTGGTCCAGAAAATTCAGCCTTGTAAATACTTCTTTTTCAGATTTTTAGGGTATCTAATTTTTAGCTGAGCACGTGAACGGTGGTTTTAGCCTATTTTGAGTAATTTTGTGGCTAGTTCAACTTTGAATCTTTGATTCTTAGCTTGTAAACATATTATATGGGTTATTCTTCATCTAATTATTTGTTTTCTTCCATTATTATGAGTAGCTAGACTCATTAGCTAGGGTTGTGGCTCAACCCTAGTGTGGGTATTTAATGGGTCTTTTGTTCTAAGGCTTAGATGTTTATGGGTGGTTGATATTTGCACTGACTTGTGCTTTCCATGTTGAATTAGTGGTTGCAAACACTAATTTGTGCCTATTTGACTTGGGTTCTTCTTGAGAAAGAGAGCTTGAGTCTAGGAAAATCAGTTCAACAAGGAATTGGGGTGTATTCAAGAGATTGATAACCCTAATTAAAGGGTTAAATCTAGAGATAGTAATACCCGACTTGAGCCTACATTGCTTGCATAATTTTGAAACCCAATTGGTCTTGAGAAAGTCAATTAGGGCAAAGTCACTCAAGCTACCGAGAGGTATAGAGTGAGTAGTGTCGTGCATTGACTATATCGCGATCCTAAATATAACAGCTTTGCCTTAGGCTTTAGAACCCGTCAAGTATTCACCTAGGAGAAAGTCACTTCCCTAGTGCCTCGTTATCCATTTAGAAAACCTTACAAGCATTCATACTTAGCTTAATTTTGCATATCATTAGCATAAAATTAGAAGTAACAAACAAACAAATATGATGTAAATCAAGAGCACTACGTACTGCTAGATTAGATAGAAATCCAACTCCAAACATTGTTCTAGCTCCCTGTGGATTCAATCCCGACCTTGTCGGGTAAAAGCTGCATCGACCGCTCTTGCCACTTTGTAGTGGTGTAGGGTTGGGCACGATCACTTTTTGGCGCCGTTGCCGGGGAGCTAACGGTTTTGGCTATCTATCTAAATAGTTTTGCGTATTGTTTTTCTTTCCTTCTGTGATACTAACTTGTGTGTGACGCCAATTCAGGTACAATATGACGGCAAACAACAACAATGACCCTCTTGGAAACGTGGTTCCGGGGGAGGAGGTTGATGATAACGGAGATGATGAGGTGCCTCTAGTGCCTCAAGGACAAAGGAGAGGCCGCCAGGCCAATGCTAATGATAATATTCCAGACCCTCCCCCACCACCTCCAAGAGTGGCTCCTCGGGTGCTTCACAACCAAGGATATGCGAGTGCAATTGTCCCACCCCGGATCCGGGCGGGCAATTTTCAAATTACCAATGTGATGCTGACCTTGTTGGAGCAGCTAGGGTATTTCACAGGTGCTCCCCATCAGAATGCTTACAAGCACCTTAAGGGTTTCGTGGATACCTGTTGGGGGAGCAAGCAAACAAACGTGTCAGAGGATGCACTTTGGTTGAGACTATTCCCTTTTTCACTGAGAGGGAAGGCTTTGGACTGGCTTGAAAGGCTTCCCAACCATTCCATCACTACTTGGGATGAGTTGGCGGATAAATTCATTGCGAAGTATTTCTTACTGGGGCACATGGCAACTCTGAGGGATGAAATCTTAGCTTTCAAACAGGAGCCCAACGAACCACTGCACGAGATTTGGGAGAGATACCGGACTATGGTGAAGGAATGCCCAAACAACGATATGACTGAGGCAATGATACAACAGACATTCTACCGAGGCATTAACACCACAAATCAGTGCATAGTGAACCAACTAGCTGGGGGCAACTTCATGAACACACCGTATGATCAAGCTTGTGAGATATTGAATGAGATGGCAGACATTTCTTTCGCTTGGCAAAGTCGAGCAAATGTGCAACAGGGTGACCCCATGGTCATTCACTTGCACAAGGAGCTCCATGATCATGGACAGGCAATCGCAGAACTTACAACAATAATGAACCAGCTAGCAAAGGCACAATTACAACATGTTCAAACTCCACGACAAGTGAATGCTATGGAGGGTGTCAACATGTTAGTGAACAAAAGAAGACAAAGAGGGCAACCGAACCAAGGGAATTCGGATCAATATGTCCAAGATAGTGGTGGGTTCCAAGATGATGGGTATGATGAGCAGAATGAAGAAGTGCAATACGTGAACAACTATCAAGGCCAAAGGGGCAATTCTTCTAACCAACAGCAACAATGGAGATCCCAAGGCAATTGGGGAAATCAACAACAACAAGGGAACAATAATTGGGGGAACAACAACCAAAATCCAAATTGGGGTAACCAGAACAATAATCAAAACAATCAGGGTAATTGGGTAACAACAACAACAACTGGGGTGGAAACAACAATCAGGGTGGTTGGAACAATAACAATCAGGGAAATCGGGGGCAAGGCTTTCAAAGGCCCCCGATGTATCAACAACCGAACAATCCACCCCCATTTCCATCCCAAGGTCCTAGTTTATCCAACAATGACATAGGGAGAATCGAGATGATGTTTGAACAGATGATGAAAAAGAATGTTGATTCCGATGCTCAGTTGGCATCCCACAATACCTCAATCAGGAACTTGGAGGTTCAACTAGGCCAAATCTCACAATCCTTGAATACTCTCCCTAAGGGGGCTCTACCTAGTGATACGGTAGTCAACCCGAAGGGTGGGAACAATACGGGGCATGCAATGACGGTAACTACAAGAAGTGGACGAGGCGGTGATGTGAATGCCTCCAAACAAAAAGAAATTTTGAGTGATGAAGTTGAGTTGCAAGAGGATGAGATCCCTTTGGTGGTTGAGAATGTTATTGATGAGAACTTGAATGAAGAAGTGAGGATTGATATCAAAGATACCGAGGTGGAAACTCAGAATGACGTGAACCCATATAGGGAACACGTAATAGACATGCCGGAAACGGTTGTGCCTAAAGCCAAGGCTCCTTTGCCAAGGCTACCTCCACCTTATCCTCAAAGGCTGGCGAAGCAGAAAAATGAGAACCAGTTTAAGAAATTTATTGACATGATGAAGAGCTTATCCATTAATGTGCCTTTGGTGGAGGCTTTAGAGCAAATGCCGGGTTACGCTAAATTCATGAAAGACTTGGTGACAAAGAAAAGATCCATGGATTGTGAAACTATCAAGATGACCCACCAAGTTAGTGCAATAGTTCACTCAATGGCTCCGAATCAGAAGATCCCGGTGCTTTCACCATTCCTTGCACCATTGGGAGTGCAGACTTTGCAAAAGCTCTATGTGATTTGGGGGAAAGTATCAACTTGATGCCCTACTCAATTTTCAAGACTTTGGGTATTGGACAACGGAGGCTGACTTCCATGAGATTGCAAATGGCGGATAGAACAATGAAGAGGCCCTTGGGTATAATTGATGATGTTCTTGTCCGGGTGGACAAATTTATCTTGCCGGCTGATTTTGTGATTCTCGACTGCGAGGTCGATTTTGAGGTGCCTATAATCTTGGGAAGACCTTTCCTTGCAACTGGGAAGGCCTTAGTTGATGTGGAAGCAGGGGAACTCACCTTCCGGGTGGGTGATGAAAAAGTGGTCTTTCATGTGTGTAAGTCAATGAAGCAGCCCAACTGTACTGAAGTGTGCTCATTCGTGGATCTTGTCACGGCAGTGATAATTGATGATACTAGTGCAATGATCAATGTGGAGGACCCTCTAGAGGCGGTATTGTTGAATCTTGATGTAAATGAGGATGAAGGCCGGGTGGAGTGTGTTAATGCTTTACATGGAATGGGCTCTTACTCTTATGAGCCTCGGAAGCTCTCTTTGGATCTTGAGAATAGGAAAACTCCAACAAGAAAGCCCTCAATCAAGGAACCTCCCGTGTTGGAGTTGAAGTCGTTGCCTCCACACCTCAGGTATGAATTCTTAGGCCCTAGTTCAACTTTGCCAGTTATTCTTTCCTCTTGTCTTACTAACATGCAGGTAGATGCCACATTGGCGGTGCTCCAAAAATCGAAGAAGGCAATTGGATGGACTTTAGCTGATATTCGGGGGATAAGCCCCACCTTTTGTATACACAAGATTATTCTTGAAGATGATGCAAAGCCCTCCTTGGAACATCAAAGGAGGTTGAACGAGGCAATGCAAGAAGTTGTAAAAAAGGAGGTGATCAAGTGGTTGGATGTCGGGGCTGTGTACCCCATTTCTGATAGCTCTTAGACTTCGCCGGTGCAATGTATGCCGAAGAAGGGTAGTATGACTGTGGTCACCAATGCGCAGAATGAGTTGATTCCTACCAGGACTGTCACCGGATGGAGGGTGTGCATGGATTACCGTAAGTTAAAACAAGTGACTCACAAGGATCACTTTCCATTGCCTTTTATTGACCAGATGCTAGATAGACTTGCTGGGCGTGCCTTCTACTGTTTCATGGATGGATATTCTGGGTACAACCAAATTTTGATTGCTCCGGAAGATCAGGAGAAGACTACCTTCACTTGCCCATATGGTACATTTGCCTTTTCTAGGATGCCATTCGGGTTGTGTAATGCACCGGCTACATTCCAGCAGTGTATGATGGCCATTTTTACTAACATGGTGGAAGACATTTTCGAGGTGTTCATGGATGACTTCAGTGTTGTGGGTGACTCATTTGATGAATGCTTGAAGAATATTGATAGGGTGTTGGCCCGGTGTGAAGAAACCAATCTTGTGCTCAATTGGGAAAAATGCCACTTCATGGTTGAGGAGGGCATAGTCCTTGGCCATAAAATTTCAAAGCATGGTATAGAGGTGGACAAAGCTAAAATAGAAGTGATTTCAAGGCTCCCTCCCCCTACTTCAGTCAAGGGGGTTAGAAGTTTTCTTGGGCATGCGGGGTTCTACCGGAGATTTATCAAAGACTTTTCGAAGGTAGTGAATCCTTTGTGCAAACTTTTGGAAAAGGATGCAAAGTTCGTGTTCAATGAGGAATGCATGACAGCTTTTGAACTCCTCAAGTACAAGTTGACCACCACCCCTATTATTACCGCACCCAATTGGACCTTTCCTTTCGAGCTCATGTGTGACGCGAGTGATGTTGCGATTGGGGCGGTTTTGGGTCAAAGAGTGAATATAATGTTTCATCCGGTGTATTATGCGAGCAAGACAATGAATGATACTCAAGTGAATTACATGGTGACTGAAAAAGAATTGTTGGCTATTATGTTCGCAATGGAGAAATTTTGGCCGTATCTCATGGGAGCCAAGGTCATAGTTCATACCGATCATGCCGCATTCCGATACTTGATGACGAAGAAGGATTCCAAAGCTAGGCTGATGCGATGGGTCTTGTTACTTCAAGAGTTTGATTTGGAGATTGTGGACGGAAAGGTAGTGAAAACCAAGTGGCGGACCACTTGTCCCGCTTAGAGGAGTAGGGGAGGCCTTGTGATGTCCTAGAGATCAACGATTCATTTCCCGATGAGCAACTCCTTTCTGTGTCGGTGAATGATATGCCATGGTTTGTGGACGTTGCTAATTTCCTTGTGACTGGTATAATCCCGTGTGAGCTCTCTTCTAACCAAAGGAAGAAGCTCAAATTGGATAGTTTGGATTTCTATTGGGATGAGCCGTACTTGTTCAAGATCTGCACTGACGGTGTGATCCGAAGGTGTGTCCCTGAGGAGGAGCAATTGAGTATCTTAGAGGCTTGTCATTCCTCTCCCTATGGTGGCCATCACGGTGGGGTGAGGACAGCTTCGAAGGTTCTTAGTTATGGGTTTTACTGGCCAACTCTGTACAAAGATTCAAGTGAACTTGTGAAGAGATGCAACGAATGTCAAAGAGCGGGCGGTATTTCGAAGAAGGATGAGATGCCTCTTAACACCATTCTCGAAGTTGATATTTTTTATGTATGGGCATAGATTTCATGGGCCCGTTTGTTAGTTCGTGTGGCAATACTTTCATTCTAGTGGCAGTTGACTATGTTTCAAAGTGGGTTGAAGCCGTGGCTTTACCCAATAATGAGGCCCGAAGTGTTGTTGCGTTTCTTAAGAAGAGTATATTTACTAGGTTTGGCACTTCGCGAGCAATCATAAGTGATGGGGGGTCTCATTTTTGTAATCGAGCTTTTGACACTTTGCTTGCAAAGTATGGTGTCAATCACAAAGTTTCTACTCCTTATCATCCTCAGGCGAGTGGCCAAGTTGAAGTCTCAAATAGGGAAATCAAGAGTTTATTGTCAAAGACGGAAAATGAAAATAGGATCGATTGGTCAAAGAAATTGGATGATGCTTTATGGGCTTATAGGACTGCTTACAAGACTCCGATTGGTATGTCCCCGTACCGGTTGGTGTTTGGGAAAGCTTGCCATCTACCGGTTGAGTTAGAGCACAAGGCCATGTGGGCTTTGAGGAAGCTGAATCTTGAATGGGATGTTGATCGCTGCCAACTCGACGCTACACCAAGGTAGGAAGAGCGGGTCGCAATAGCTTTTACCCGAATAGAGGTCGGGATCGATTTCCTCAGGGAGCTAGTAGTGGAGTTGGATTTTCTGTCTAGTCTAGAGATGTGTTTGTACTCCTAATGTCACTTCAAACATTCTTGGTTTTTGATTTTATAACTACTAGGATAAAACTAATGATTAACGCTAAATTATGCTACTAAAATATTGCTAAGTTGTATCTAATGGGAAGAAAGGCACTAGGGTCGTGACACTACCTAGGTGGCTAATTGACGGGTAGATGTTACTAAGGATAGATTGACATATTTGGGGCTTATGCTATAAACGTTGCACAATTGTACCCACTCTCACACCTCTCGGTAGAGAGAGTGATTTTACCCAATTAACTCTCTCTAGACCAATTGGGTAGGCCAATTAGATCAAGCAACTAGGGTTCAAGTAGGGTGATTACTCTCTCGAGATTTAACCCGTTAATTGGGGCTATCATTTCTCATGAGTCCATCCCAATTCCTTGTTGGGTCAATTTTGAGGTCATAAACTCTCTTTCTCAAGAAGAGTCAAGCCCACAAAGCTTGAATCAGTGTTTGCAACCACCAATTCTTAAATAAAAACATAAAATCAACCCAAAATAACAAACACCCATAATCAACCTAACCCTAGATGGCAACATCCATCAATTACCCACACTAGGGTTGAGCCACAACCCTAGCTAATGTGTTTAGCTACTCATGCTTGAAAGAGAAAATGTAGAAATAGATGAAGTACTAAGCATATTAATTAATTACTAAAAAGAAATCACAAGAATCTATCGTAAAATTAAAGCTAAAGTGCCAAAAATGGCTACAAAACCGAGTCTCACGAGCGTAGCTGTTACTCGAATACAAAAACTTCCCTAAAAATGGTAAAATGTTCTATTTATACTAGGCTGGAAAAACTGGACAAAAATACCCCTGCGGGGTCAGTGCGGGCCGCACAAAAAGGACCGCGGCCGCACTGGCTCTTGGACGTCACATTTCTGCTTCTCTGAACTTGAGGATCGCGGACCGCTTGGAAGTGTACCGCGGCCGCGGAGGGAGTTGGCGCGGTCCGCACATTATGGACCGCGGACCGCATGGCTGGAACACTGGGAATCTTCACTCTCTGAATCACTGCTTCGCGGACCGCACNAAGTTTCTACTCCTTATTATCCTCAGGCGAGTGGCCAAGTTGAAGTCTCAAACAGGGAAATCAAGAGTATATTATCAAAGACGGTCAATGTAAATAGGACTGTTTGGTCAAAGAAATTGGATGATGCTCTATGGGCTTATAGGACTGCTTACAAGACTCCGATTGGTATGTCCCCGTACCGGTTGGTGTTTGGGAAAGCTTGCCATCTACCGGTTGAGTTAGAGCACAAGGCCATGTGGGCTTTGAAGAAGCTTAATCTTGAATGGGATGTGGCAGCAAATCTTCGTGTGGAGCAGCTTAATGAACTTGATGAATTCCGATTCCATGCCTACTCCAGTTCGTCCTTGTATAAGGACAAGATGAAGTACCTTCATGACAAGTATGCTCGTAGCAAGGAGTTCAAAGTGGGTAATTTGGTTCTCTTGTTCAACTCTCGGTTACGTCTGTTTCCGGAAAAGCTTAAGTCAAAATGGAGTGGACCTTTTGAAGTGGTGCTTGTGACTCCGTTTGGTGCACTTGACTTGAAAAACAAAAATGGAGAGATCTTCAGAGTTAATGGGCACAGAGTCAAGCACTACCTTGGCAAGATTGATGACAGCCACGTGGTGGCAATGATCCATCTGAAGTGATTTGATGGTAACATGCGTCGTGCCGCGATGTTAAATCAGGCTCTTCTTGGGAGGCAACCCATGTGTCTTTCTTTTTGTTTTTCTTTGATTTTCTTTTTAGTGTAGGATTTGCGTTTGGACTAACTGGTTGTGAGATGTGTGTAGGGTTGATTTGATGCAGTGCAGGACCAACTTGGAAAAATGTTGCACTCTCTGAAGTTTGGACCGCGGCCGCATTGCATTTTTTGCGGCCGCAATGGCCTTATTGCGGGAGCAAAATTTGATTGCGGTCCACAGTGTTGAAAAGTTAAAAATGGGGGTTCTTTGAAGTTGTCACCGCGGCCGCATTGCACGGTCCGCGGTGCCCTACTACGGTCGTAAAGTATTTTCTGCGGTCCGCAGTGACTCCCTCCCCAGTGCTTCTTGTGGTTAAGCACCGCGGTCCACGGTGCATTTTATGCGACCGCGGTGGGCAGGTTTTGTGGGTCCCAGGTCCCTTTTCTATAAATAGGACCTCAGGCCCTCATTTACCCTTTTCGCTCATTTTCTCTCTAAATAGTAAAAAAAAAAAGCACTGTTCATCCTAGCCCTAAGTCCAACTTCAATCACTGATTCAATCATCTGTGTGCATATCATCTCTGGTACTTCAAATCTTTCACTAGTCTTTAATTTTATTTCATTTTATTTTCATTTTTTAGTTTGTCCTTCTTTTTCTTCCCTTTTCTTTGAATTTGTAGCGTAGGGCTACATAAATGTTGTTTAGATTAGGATTAATTAGTTGAAAATGATGACTAACTACCTAGGGGATTGATAATATGTGAACTTAGGCTAAAAATTAAAAAAATATTGAAACCCTAGGTTGGTATTGCAGGGTTAGCCTTACCGCTGCCGCGATGGTCTTTCCGCGGTGGAAAACTTCAGAGGGGCTGATGTTGAGGACCACGGCCGCGGTCGATTTTTCGCGGACCGCGGTGCCTTACCGCGACCGCAAACCATTTCTTGTGGTCCGCGGTGCCCTGAATCAGAGAGTGGGTAGTCTGAACCCCACCTCACTACAGACCGCGGTGGCATTTTGTGCAGTCCGTGGTGGTCCTTTGCGGCCGCACTGCTTTTTATGCGGTCCGCAGTAAGCTTGCTTCAATGATATTCTTCACTGTTTCTCCTGATACTGTGATACTAACATGCACTGAATGAATTCTTCTTGCAGACAATGGTTAAGTCACGAGGCGGTGGATATAAACAAAAAGGAAAAGGAGAGTCCTCTCGGGGTAGGGGACAAGGGACGATCAAATTGACCCCCCAAGTCCGGAAAGAAATTGGGGAAACCAGAAAGCAAATAAAGGCTGCAGATAGAGCTACTTCCCATTCAGAGGGAAGTGAGTATTTGCCCTCCCGAGAGGCATCTGAGTCTGATTCAGTGCCGGAGTACATCCCTGATTTCCCGGAGAGGATGAGATTGAGAGATGAACCTACCCCTCCGGGCTCTTCTACTGCTCAAGCTTCAATCCAAATTTCTTTTGAGTCATCTGAGGGCTCAGCTGAAAGCAGTGATAGTGCTTCTTCTACCTCACCCACAGCTTCAACACCCGGTGAGGATCCGATAGAAGAAGAAGGAGTGGGTGTGCCCCAAACCGGGAGGGGGGATACATGGACACATGTGGCG
>NW_017674078.1:8536-24859 GCF_001879085.1 Nicotiana attenuata | reverse complement strand
GTGGAGAGAACTAGAAACCCTGATGCTTGGCAGGATAGATTTGTTAGTGAGATAGCATACCTCAAATTCCAAGAGTGGTGGCCCGAGATGAAATTGATACTGGAACAAACATTCATTGAGAGGGACCTTCTGCCTCACAACCCTAATGTGAAGAGGCAATTCAGAGAGAGACCGGGCTGGGAATATTTTATAGGCGACGTCGAGGACGAAAATGAACACTTAGTCAAGGAATTCTACGCTAATGCTGCCCACATCAAAAGGGGCACTAAAGTGACTAAGGTGCGGAATTTGACAGTGGAGTTCGATGGGCAGACAATAATGACTACCTGGGCTTTTTGGAAGAAGATGAATCATTATATTTAGAAAAGGTGGCATTGGATGAGGCAGCCCGTCCGTGGGTGGCAGAATACCTGGCACTCCCGGGTACCACCCCAGCATGGTTGACAGCAGGAGTCCCAATTCTAAGAAGAACCTTGAACTTCGAAGCAAAGGGGTGGGAGACTTTCGTATGCAGGAGGCTGGACCCCACTACTCATGAGAACTCTCTGCCTATCTCCCGAGCAATCTTGGTGGCTTCAATTATGGCAGGGTACCCGATCAATATCGGGAATGTCATGTCTCGTGTGATAACACGGGTGGTCAATGAAGGTGATAGATCATATCCCTTCCCAAATTTCCTGACAATGTACTTTGAGGACTTGGAGGTGGAGAAAAGGAAGTTTGATGTGAAGGTGAAACCAAAACTGCCTTTTTCCTGGTATAGCCTAAAGAGTGATGACAACCCCAAAAACAAAGATCCAAAAGGAAAAGCCACTACTTCCACTGGCCAGTCTGAAGAGCCAGTAGTAGTAGTCCTTTCTACTCAGCCTCCCTTAGCTACGCCAGATATTGCCCCAGGACCCTCTGCTTCCACTGCTCCAGATATTCCCTCATCCACAGCCTACCCATTGACTGCCCACCGTTTGAGCCAAACCCTTGCCAGTATCAACAACTGGATGCAGGCAGCTACTTCTAAGCTGTCTGTGCTTTCTACCTCAGTAGCAGCCCAGTCCGTACCCCCACAGCCACAGGTTCCAGAGTCAGTGGAGGAGACTCTTAAGGATTTCTGGCCAACCAGAAGATCTTGGAGAACCAGCAGTCGATATTGGAGCTATTTTAGTTTAGTTAGCATTGAGGACAATGCTAGCTTTCATTTGAGGGGGTAGCCCTATTTTGATGATACTGGGTTGTAAATATGATATACTATTCTCATTTTATTATGCTTTGATTTTCACTTTTGGTATGTATATAATTTTACCAGTTTATTTCACTTTTCGTACTTTGCAACTTTGGTCTGTATATAAAGTTACTTTCTGATGTATATATTCATTCCCTCTTATGTATATTCGTCTAAATCCCCTATTGTACATATTCATTTTACTTTCCGCATTTTCTTTCATAGCTTCTTACTTCATTTTCGTAGCTTCTTATTTTGAATTTTGCGTGCAATAAGCCTTTGGTTTTCTTAATGCCACGGTTCTTTCCAAAGGTGGAATTTGTGTGAACCGGGTGGCTCTTCCCGATGATGGATGGCATGACAACCTTCTTAAGGGTTTGAGTCTGTTTTCTTTTTGCTTTTGTGTAAATAGTAGCTAGTGAGTAATAGTGCCTCAGGAAAAGCTTCACTTGGGCCTAACACATTTGCCTTTGATCCTATGGTCAAAAACAAATTGGTGTGTATAGGATGGTGATAGTTGTGACCTTGAGACTCTTGTGTTGGCCGACAATCATCAAATGGTTTTTCGGGACCATGTATGTTGCTCAAATATTAGCTAAGGTCGTTGTGGGCCCTCGCCTCTGTCTCTTTAGCAATCCTATAGCTTGTGTGGTGAGAATTTGAATTGCAAGTCCAAGTCTCGTGCCATTGAGTCTAGAACTTGCCCTGAATGTTTGTCTAGGCGAAATCCTAAGTGTAGTTTGACTTGAGAAGTGATTATAGGCTCTACTTTATCCGAAGGTTATCTTGAAAACATCCATAGCCGACCAATGATAATATCCCTAGTCAACCCCTTTGAGCCATAGCCCTTTTTCCTTCAAAAACCATGATACAAGCCTTTACCCGTGTTAAAAAAAAGACCCTCTCTTGGCACCGTATCTTTCCTTAGCACAAGGCAAAAGCATAAGTTTAGGGGGAGAGACGAGGAATGCAACAAAGTGGTAAAAGGTGCAAAAACGAAAAAAAAAATAAAAAAAATAAAAAAAAAATAAAAAAGTCAAAAAGAATGAACAAAATAGAAGAAATGAAGGGATTCAATAAAAGCAAAGTGATGAAAGGCGTGGAAAGTATAGAAAGGAGAAAAAGTTTTGAAATGATCAAGAAAGAGTGACAGCGTGTCTCTCTAACCCCTAAGAAAGAAATAAATGACTCAAAAAGTCAAGAAAATGTGTGCCTAAATGAAGCAAATGAAGTGCTTAAGGGAAGATGGAACCTACTTAGACCAAATATTTCCCACCCTGAACCAAAAGCCTTCACTATATCTCCACAAAAGCCCTATATGATCTTGAGTTGAATGAAGCTTACATTAGTGGTGACTCACATAAGGGGCAAGCTTATGGTACTTAGAGCCGGACTTGTGACCTTTCTTTGAGAGAGATGAGTGTGTTTTCCACAATCCTCGTTCTGAGTGCTACAACCTAAAAGTGAGGTTTGCTTATGGAGAGTTGAGGAGTATGAGTTTGGGTTCCACAATGATCAAAGTAGTAGAAAGAGTTTCCTTGATGAGTCGAGTCAATTCTTGATGCTTTTGTGTCGCACTAAAACCATGGTGTTTAAAAGGTTGAATGTTGTTAATGATTCATTTGAATTAAGGGCAATTGTTAGTCCCAATTGACGCTAGATGAGGTTACTTTAGGTCAACTGAATTTTCTTGGTTGTATTCTTAAGGAGGTGGGTCTTATTTTGTTTGCTTGAGGACAAGCAAAAGCTTAAGTTTGGGGGAGTTGACAACTAGGGATTCTGGTTCATTTAACACTCCTTTTTACTTGAGTTTGGACTAAAAATGTAAACAAATAGTCCCAAAGGCTTACATGTTGTACTTGTTTGCAGGGTTTGTTCAAGAAAGTGACAAGTAGTCAAAATCAGCTAAAAGGGAGTGAAACCTGCACAAGTACCAAGAACAAGTCAAGGCACTGCTGCAGCATAAAATCCACTGCAGCCGCAATAGGCCCACCGTGGCCGCAGTCCATTTAGTGCGGTCCGCGGTGGTAAAGATCAGAGAGATGCAATTTGGAAGCTCAAGCACTACAGCCGCAGTCCATTTTGTGCGGACCGCAGTAGCCTCATCGCGTCCGCAATCCATTTTGTGCGGTCCGCGGAGAGGAGATTCAGAGAGTTGGGAGTTTGGAAGATTGGAAGCCACTGCGGCCGCAGTCCATTTTGTGCGGACCGTAGTGAAGCCACCGCGGCCGCTGTGCATTTTATACGGTCCGCCGTGGCTAGATTCAGATCCTGAGAAATGAAGCTAAAAATCCTCATCGCGGTCGCGGTGCATTTTCAGCGGTCCGTTGTACCTCCGTCAAGGGTATTTTTGTCCAGAAAATTCGGCCTTGTATAAATACTTCTTTATCAGATTTTTAGGGTATCTAACTTTCTGCTGAGCACGTGAACGGTGGTTTTAGCCTATTTTGAGTAATTTTGTGGCTAGTTCAACATTGAATATTTAATTCTTAGCTTGTAAACATATTATATGGGTTATTCTTCATCTAATTATCTGTTTTCTTCCATTATTATGAGTAGCTAGACCCATTAGCTAGGGTTGTGGCTCAACCCTAGTATGGGTATTTGATGGGTCTTTTATTCTAAGGCTTAGATGTTTATGGGTGGTTGATATTTGAACTGGCTTGTGCTTTCCATGTTGAATTAGTGGTTGCAAACACTAATTTGTGCCTATTTGACTTGGGTTCTTCTTGAGAAAGAGAGCTTGAGTCTAGGAAAATCAGTTCAACAAGGAATTAGGGCGTATTCAAGAGATTGATAGCCCCAATTAAAGGGTTAAATCTAGAGATAGTAATACCCGACTTGAGCCTACATTGCTTGCATAATTTTGGCACCCAATTGGTCTTAAGAAAGTCAATTAGGGCAAAGTCACTCAAGCTACCGAGAGGCATAGAGTGAGTAGTGTCGTGCATTGGCTATATCGCGATCCCAAACATAACAGCTTTGCCTTAGGCTGTAGAACCCGTCAAGTATTCACCTAGGAGAAAGTCACTTCCCTAGTGCCTCGTTATCCATTTAGAAAACCTTACAAGCATTCATACTTAGCTTAATTTCGCGTATCATTAGCATAAAATTAGAAGTAACAAACAAACAAATATGATTGGAAGTGTAATCAAGAGCACTACGCATTGCTAGATTAGATAGAAATCCAACTCCAAACATTGTTCTAGCTCCCTGTGGATTCGATCCTGACCTTCTCGGGTAAAAGCTGCATCGACCGCTCTTGCCACTTTGTAGTGGTGTAGGGTTTGGCACGATCACCCGTCACCTAGCATGTGCGTCACATCATCATCAACCACATAGCATGTAATTCGGGGTTTCATACCCTCAGCACTAAGTTTAGAAGAGTTACTTACCTCGAACAAGCCAATTCCAATACCGAGCAAGCTAAGCGATTTTCCAAAAATACCAACATGCCCGTAGCAAGCTCTAAACGGCTCAAAACTAGCCAAAAGCAACTCAAATACATGAAACAAAGCCCAAGGAAACAATTCCAAATGATAAAGATCAAATCCTTAATCAAAACCCAAAACCGGCCTAAAAATCACACTCGGGTCCGTGCCTCAGAACCCGACAAAACTCATAAAATCCGATAACCCATTCAATTACGAGTCCAACCATACTAGTTTCACTCAATTCTAGCTCCGATCGATGTTCAAAACTCAAAAATTCTCATATGAAACTTTAGGCCAAAACCCCCAATTTTTTCTTTAAAATTCATCAACCAAAAGCTAAAATCGGAAAATAGATTCATGCAATATAACTAAAACCGAGTAGAGAAAACTTACCCCAATTCATAGGGTGAATATTGCTTCAAGAATCGCCTCAATCCGACCTCCATAGATCCAAAAATGTAAAAATGGCTTAAACCGTCGAAATAGAGTACTTTATATACTTCTGCCAGACATCCTCTTTCGCGAACGCTGCAATACCATCGCGTTTACGATGAAAAAAATAATCTGCCACCATAATATGCTTCCCGTTTGCGGTAAACACCTCGCGAATGCGACTCACAGCTGGCTCAGACCATCGCAAACATGGCTCCGACTACCGAACACAATGAAGAAAGGCCTCCAGCTCCAACTCCCAGCTCAACCCTACGCGAACGCGGTCCCTCATACGCGAACGCGAAGAAGACTTGTCCCAACTCTACACGAATGCGACCAATATTTGCGAACGCGATGGAGAAATGTTGTTGCCATCAAAATACACTACACGCTCGTGACACTTAACACGTGAACGCGTTGAAGGACTGAGACACCAGAAACCAGCAGGACACAGCAGTGGAAACATGAAGGAAAATGATCCAAAATCAATCTGAAACATGCCCGAGCCCCTCGGGACTCCGTCCTAACATACCAACAAGTCTCATAACATAACAGAGACCTACTCGAGGCCTCAAAACACACATAACAACATCAAAACGACAAATCACACCTCAACTCGAAATCAATAAACTTTAAAACTTCAAACTTCCACAACTGATGCCGAAACCTATAAAATCATGTCTGATCGGCCTCAAATTTTGCACACAAGTCACATTTGACATTACGGACCTGCTCCAACTTCCGGAATCAGAATCCAACCCCGATATCAAAAAGTGCACTCCCAGTCAAACTTTCCAAAATTTCAACTTTCGCCATTTCAAGCCAAATTCTACTGCGGACCTCCAAATCACAATCCGGGCGCGCTACTAAGTCCAAAATCACCCAACGGAGCTAACGGAACCACCAAAACTCCAATTCGAGGTCAAATACTAAAAAGTCAAACTTGGTCAACTCTTCCAATTTAAAGCTTCTTAGTTAAAAATCTTTCTTCCAAATCAATTCCGAATAACCTGAAAATCAAAACCGATGATTCAGAGTCATAATACATCATGCGGTGCAACTCATGTCCGTACTACCGAGCGAAGTACAAATGATCGAAATGACCGGTCGGGTCGTTACAAAACACCTCCATAGAACCTCGCTCGAAACTTTATCATAAACTTTTTCAGGGTCAATGAATATCATATGCAAGTCCTTCTTCCTTTTCCTATACTTCTCCACTAATCTCCTCTCCAGATGAATAGCTTTGTAGTCGATTGCCCCGGCATGAATCCGAATTGGTTCTCAAAAATAGACACACTCCTCCTCACCCTAACTTCCACTATCCTCTTCTAAATTTTCATAGTGTGACTCAACATCTTTATAGCCCTGTAGTTGATTTTCTTCCTTTTTTTGGCACTTCAATAAATTCTTTCTCCTTCAACTTTGCTCTATTTTTCCAACAAGCAGATGCATCATCTCTAAATTTTATATAATTCGTACAAAATTTAGGTCTCCATTCATAGGATACTTGTTATTGAATGACACCAAAAGGAGTGTTCTAATTATTCAATCAGGAAGATGATATGAAATATCAGCTTCCACAAGTACTCTACAGTAAACTTGTCAGTATACATAGGTTTCCCCCACCACACTAGTTGTTAGAACTCCGCCATTTTGAGCTTGACTTGACAACGAGAGCATTGTCATGAGGCAGCAAGAGTGTTGCAAGCTAGGTGCACGAGTAGCACCAAGGCAAAAAGGGAAACGGGCAAGTGATGGCCAAGGCTTTGACGGAGGCGAGGCAGCTTGGCAAGGGATTGACAATGAGTTGCGGGCTGAGGGTGACACTTGATCATGGCAAAGGCATCAAGGCATGAGGCAGTGATGCCAAGGCAAGGCAAAAACAAAGTGGCAAAGGCAGGCTTAAGTGCAATGGAAGGCAGTGCACGGGACAGATTTGTCATAGCATTGGGGCGCGGCAAAGGGACATGTTCGTGGGCAATGGCATAGGCAAAATGTGACTACAATGCAGCTGGATACAATGGCATTGGAGCCTGATTCAAGCCAAGGCACGAAAATGGGCAGCAAGCTTCATATTGACCAAGTCAAGAGCGGTTACGGCACATGCTGTGCACATGGGCAACAGTTGGCTTTGCTTAAAATGCTGGTAGATGGGAGTTATCACGTTTTTGGCCACGTTTCCATTATTATTGGCATGATCTTTACATGTTCCTAGTAGTTGGGGGTTGTCAACTACATTAGGCTAAAATAGTGGGCTGTGTGGGATAAGTGTCTAAGCCTAAGTGCAACTAATGTAAAGAAAAGGGGCTGGTTCATGTGTTATAAATGGGCAGCACCCTTATGCTTGTGGGATAAGAGAAAAACATTTGAGAGTGCATGTTTAAGGCTGTTTTCAAGAGTGAAAACGTTAAGGCTAAGAGTAGTCTTTGTGAGAAAAATCAGAGGGTCAAGAGTGATTTTCTTTTGTACACGGCTGTACTTTGAGTTGAGTTTCTTTGTATGCTCGAGTTAAATACAAAGTTGGGAAAAGAGTTTCATGTATATTGTGCCTTGTGTTCATCTAAATTTCTGTTGCCTTTAATTATTTTTCGTTGCCTAAAATCAGTCCTAATACTTACTACGTTGAAGCTGTCCAAAATAATCTAAGTCCAAAGTTGCTGTAATTTTGGCTAAGTGTCGTGAAGGCTGAAGTCAAGTGCGGGACTTGGCTGCCGCGCAGGCTGGTTTTTGGCGGACTGAAAATGCGCCTGTGACACTAGCCACCTTGCTAAGATATTCATTTGACCAGTATTTCAATGAGAATCTTGTGAATTTGACCCATAAGGGAATAACATTCAAATATTCAGGGTCAATGTAAAAATTAATCTCCCAAATCTTGAAAATGAATGGCTTATTATGACATGTATAGAGCCCTGCTTGCATTACTAGATCCCAATACACAATAGAATGAAACTAAAAGATATAGTAACCTTCATCGTGGAATAGAAATTCTAAGCTTGTGGAAGGAAATGGTAACATAATTGTCCATCGAACGTTTGTATGATGTATCTCCTAACATATACCCTATAAATGCAGTGTTCTAATAATTTTCTTGCGATCTAATATCTTTCTCATCAATGTTAACCATAAATTTCCTATCGCCCATAAAAGAAGTTATAAAAATTTGAAGTTCGAACATCGATTGCTCTGCTCAGGTTATCTTCAGTCAAAATCGGAGGCGTAACCTTATTCTCAATCGATGTTGGCTGCGTAGATGCAATTCCCATTTAACTTGCTCAATTTACTTATC
This sequence comes from Nicotiana attenuata, assembly GCF_001879085.1. NCBI lineage: Eukaryota > Viridiplantae > Streptophyta > Magnoliopsida > Solanales > Solanaceae > Nicotiana > Nicotiana attenuata. The sequence continues at coordinate 16,485 of NW_017674078.1, read as the reverse complement.
CCTCTTGGGCAAAATTTGTTCTTCAATCTCAGACTCAGATTCGATCTCAACTTCCTCCACAATGGATTTGAATTTGGGTGGAATGAAGCTACCAAAAGTCAATGGAATTAGCTTTTGCTCATTTTTAAAAGTAAAAGCCATTTTTTCAAAAAATTCTTTTGAGAAGAAGCAGTTTGTGTTTGACTAATCACCAATAACAAGTACATTTGAGCAATAATTTATATTTAGCTAAGAAATTACATAAGTGCTTTTGAATGTCAAACCGGATGAAATAAAAATTGGATTCATGTAGCAGAAGAAGATTTCCCATTCCTTAGCCGGAAAGATATATGGCCATGAAAGAGGGATTAAGTGGAACAGAATTGACTAGGTGGTAGAGTCGTGGAAACGCTTGTTTCTTCCATATTTTGGACCTTAGCTCCATGGAAGAATATGTTACTGCTGAAACACGGAAGAATTGAAATCTTAGATCAAAACACTATGTATGGATGGTATGAACTGCCTAAACAAGAATTCTTGAACAGCAAACAACCAGTTCAGATATTCACGACCAAGAAGTACTGGATTCTCTTTCGGATTGGCCCTGAAAGGAGAAGGAAGGCTGGAATGCCAACAGGCGTCTATTATATTAAATTTACCCGATAGTCCCTATTTTGGGAACATCCAGTGCCAAAGTCACTGAATGGGTAAGCCGCCAATCCCTGGACTATGTAATGTACTTTATCTGCTGGGTTACGGGTGGGCATTTTACCAGAGGTTTCTAATCTACCCTTGTGTGATTCCTGTTGAATTATATACTCGGGGGGTGGGTGCAGGGCAGACGATTTTAAAGCGGACTCCCCATTCATTAGATAGAGAAGATCACCAAAATTTCGCGATCCGTTGCCGAACTTATTCCATTAATAAGAGAGCTCGGATCGAATCGGTATTGATATACCGATTCGATCCGAGCTCTCTTATTAAGAATGCTCATTCAATGAGCATTCTCAATATTATGCCTTGAAGAGGACTCGAACCTCCACGCTATTTAGCACGAGATTTTGAGTCTCGCGTGTCTACCATTTCACCACCAAGGCATCTTGAAAGTGAATCATATTCCATGAATATGATATCTGTCTAGTGTGATGTATGGAATATATGACAAAGGTGGATCTATTGAGCGGTCATGTCATATAGGACCGAGTTGGACATCCAATTGCTTCGATTTGAATTATCCGGAGAATGCAATGCCTGATATATATTGGGAGGCTCGGTACTTCAACTGAGATAATGAAAAATTATTTTACCTTTTTAGTTCTTTTTAGTTGGAACTTTAGGTGGTTCTCGAAAAAAGATAGCGAAAAAAATTATCCCTAGAGTCGAGACTAAGAGGAATGTATAAACCAATGCTTCCATAGATTCGACCGTGATTTACCATTATAGCTTTCATACTTTGTTTCTTTTTATTTTCTTTTTTTATCATCTTCCGGATAAAGAACGTAACAAGAGTAAAAACGAAGTTGATTCAAATAAGATTTCTCTGGTACCCTATGTCAATAAAAGTAAAGAAAGAAAATAAGGGCGAAAGAAGATACCAAGGCAATGTGTATCAGACTGCTGTCTTCTTTGTGTTGGATCTCCAAGTTTTTGGAATGCTCAAAATTCAACTTGAGCATCTAAATCTGGGTCAATACCAGCAAAAATATCTCTGAACAAAGGTTCTAGCCCATGCCAAATGTATCCGAAGAAGAAGGCAAAGCAAACGAAGCATGCCCAAAAGTAAACCAACCCCTTAGACTACTACGAAAAACACCATCGGATTTCAAAGTAGCATGATCTAATTCAAAAATTTTACCCAATTGAGCACGTTTAGCATATTTTTTCACATTAGCAGGATCACTATAACTGACGTTGTTGAGTTCACCGCCGTAGGACTCAACAGTTACACGGTCCAATTTGGACGCCCATTTAGGAGGTGCCAAACATACCCCATCATTGATTTGAGATCTTGATAAGGTGAATACCCAGTCTATTCAATGCTAGGCATAATGAGTATAAGGACCTCAAAAAAATCTCTTGACGTCATATGAACTTTAAGGTGTATGAATTACAAAACAGGTCAAAAATATTCACTTTAATAGTTAATATAATTTAAGTAGATAACTAATTTTAAATATTTATTATAAAAGACTATATTTAATTTTTTTTATTTTTATAAAGTAAATATAAAAATAAAATTAAAAAATACTTTATTCTATCAAGATCATTTAATATATCAGAACATCATTAAGCAAATACTATAAAAAAAAAATCACTCCCATAAATATATACTATATACTATAATATATATTTACTATAGTATATATATATATATATATATATATATATATATATATATATATATATATATATATATATATATTAGAAATCTACCCAAATAAGTACTTACACATGAGGAGAGTTCCTAAGAATTGCAATTGAAATAGCGTAAACATTAGGTTAAAAGTAAGTTGGGTTATTTTGGTATATAAAAGTTTTTGCTAAGAAAGATTTGCCAAGAGGAAGATTAAAACAGCGGGTGCTTCTACTTATGAGGAGAAGCTACCTTTTTCAACTTCTCATATACAGTTATTGTTTTTTATTAAGAGCACATTTTTTCTACTAAAAAATTGGAACACCTCAACTTTCTAAAATAAGTATTTATTTAATTTATTTAAAAAACAGTTTTAACCTCTCATAAACTTGACCAAAAGCTACTAGTTTCAAACAAAGATTTATTTCCTCTCCTCCCCATAATACATGGTTTTTTCAATTTTACAATTGGATCAACAAGGCTCTAGTATCAGGGGTTCGCAATGATATTCAATGAAATAAATAACAGCATAATTCTCCATTCAAAACAGGAAATCTCCAATATTCAATTATAATGGATAAAAAACAAAAGCAAAACGTTATTAGGGTATTGATAAGTCAATGAATTAAAATATTTAGCATTGTTCCCCTATTTTGGTATGAGAAACTTAGCTGCACGCCCATGTTATTGCGTGAAACACACGCCTGTTGCTCCCCCAACGCAGAATATGTAATACGGAGTAAAATAGTTGTATTGGGAATGACAACTATATTTTGCTTCAAGATCCATACAAATATATAATATATCAAAAGTGGAAAATAATTCTCCCTTGTTCCACTTGCTTATATAATACCAGTACGATAATGCGTCTATTTTGAGACGTTCCGAAACATTTGAATATTCTCTATAACTTTCATAATTCTTAATATAGAAGTTAATTTGACAATTCATGTTTTAAATGTCGGTGTGATATTTTCTCCATAAAACTAAACTTTTAGCTATTAAACTAAATGTTCACTCTAATATCATCCTATAAAATGATTATTGTATGGGTCAGAATCCGACCCCACGACAATTAACAAGGCTAATCCCGTTTTAAGTTAATTCATGATTAATTAGTGGCACGACCACTCAGAATTGACGACGTTCAACCCGCCTCTGGCTCGGTCAACAAGGCCCTGGCCTATCCGCCACTATAGAGGCGAGATCTCAACGTGGTCACGACCACTTATTGCCAGCTCACGAAGCCCACAGCTATAAATACCAAGAGAGGGGACCCTAGAAAAGGGGGGCTGCTTCTTCACTACGATAGACAGGAGAGAGAAGGGAAAAATATACCCATCTTATGGGAAGAGAAAACACCATTGTAAGGCTCTGAACCTCTTCATGGAGAGGCAGACCAAACAAATATTATCAATAAAGACTTTTAATGTTTCTCCCCCTAATTCTGAGTACTTATTTTCGTTTCTTTCATTTGGTCCAACGGATTATTACGATTTGCTATGATTTTCCCGTGATTATTTGTATTGTTTTGCACTCATAAGATAGGTGATAACTTTTGAGCAAACAATTTGGCACCGTCTGTGGGGATTTCATAGCAAAATCGCGTAGTTCTTCCATGGGCCAAAAGGAAAGAAGCGCCGGAAAAAGAAGAAGCAGCCCCGCATAAACAAGCCAAAGCGGCAGATCGGCTGATGGAAATCGAAGATCTCGAATCGAGATCCAGTTCCTCTGTCTCTCATCTATCGGATGGTGCAAACAAGAAAAAGAAGCCATCCCCCCTCTCTTTTGGGGAGAACCTTCGTAAGAGATCTCCCACATCCCTGATAAGGGCTCCAGCCGGAAACCAGCACGGAGGAATCTCGAATCGAGAATCGCCTCAAGGCAACCTATAAACCCTGGTTGGGAAGACAACTGATGAGCCGCTCAAGGTCTCGAATCCAAACTGAGCTTCAGCACTCAATACCCACAATATGGGACTCAGGCTATGCCCCTTCGTCAAAGAGTTCAACTACGGTTGAACCAAGACAGGCTATGAGCCTTCAACAGAAAGTTCAACTACGGTTGAACCGGGACTCAGGCTATGCGCCTTCGCCATTATATCAAGGCTATGCGCCTTCGTCAAAGAGTTCAACTACGGTTGAACCAAGACAGGCTATGAGCCTTCAACAGAAAGTTCAACTACGGTTGAACCGGGACTCAGGCCATGAGCCTTCGCCGTCAAAATCGACCAAGTTCAACTACGGTTGAACCAAGACAGGCTACCCGCCTTCACCAGAAAGTTCAACTACGCTTGAACCGGGACTCAGGCTATGCGCCTTCGCCATTATATCAAGGCTATGCGCCTTCGTCAAAGAGTTCAACTACGGTTGAACCAAGACAGGCTACGCGCCTTCACCAGAAAGTTCAACTACGGTTGAACCGGGACTCAGGCTATGCGCCTTCGCCATTATATCAAGGCTATGCGCCTTCGTCAAAGAGTTCAACTACGGTTGAACCAAGACAGGCTATGAGCCTTCAACAGAAAGTTCAACTACGGTTGAACCGGGACTCAGGCCATGAGCCTTCGCCGTCAAAATCGACCAAGTTCAACTACGGTTGAACCAAGACAGGCTACGCGCCTTCACCAGAAAGTTCAACTACGGTTGAACCGGGACTCAGGCCATGAGCCTTCGCCATTATATCAAGGCTATGCGCCTTCATCAAAGAGTTCAACTACGGTTGAACCAAGACAGGCTATGAGCCTTCAACAGAGAGTTCAACTACGGTTGAACCGAGACAAGCTACGCGCCTTCACCAGAAAGTTCAACTACGGTTGAACCGGGACTCAGGCTACGAGCCTTCGCCATTATATCAAGGCTATGCGCCTTCGTCAAAGAGTTCAACTACGGTTGAACCAAGACAGGCTATGAGCCTTCAACAGAAAGTTCAACTACGGTTGAACCGGGACTCAGGCCATGAGCCTTCACCAGAAAGTTCAACTACGGTTGAACCGGGACCCAGGCCATGAGCCTTCGCCGTCAAATCGATAAGTTCAACAACAGTTGAACCGGGACNCAAAGAGTTCAACTACGGTTGAACCAAGACAGGCTATGAGCCTTCAACAGAAAGTTCAACTACGGTTGAACCGGGACTCAGGCCATGAGCCGTCAAAATCGACCAAGTTCAACTACGGTTGAACCAAGACAGGCTACGCGCCTTCACCAGAAAGTTCAACTACGGTCGAACCGGGACTCAGGCTATGCGCCTTCGTCATTATATCAAGGCTATATGCTTTCGCCAAAAGTTCAACTACGGTTGAACCAAGACGGGCTACGCGCCTTCACTAACAAGTTCAACCACAGCTGAACCAAAACAGGCTACGAGCCTTCGCCACCAAATTTAATAAAGTCCAACAGACTCCGGCTGCGTACCTCCGCCAATAAATCCAGCCACGGTCGAACCTAGACTCAAGCTATGCGCCTTCGCTATTGAATCCAACGAGCTCGACCTCGCTCGAACTACAAGAATCGACGCCTTCGTCCTCAACTTTAGCAAGTCTAACCACAGTCGAACCGAGACTCAGGCCAAACGCTTTCATCTGTGAAAGCAAAGCCCGACCTCCAACAAATCAAAGCGCAAGATAGGCACCCTCGCCATTTCAAGTAAGTTCCCCCAACTCGAATTAAGATTCGGGCCATGTAAAGTTCGGCCCCGGTCAAACTACGAGGCCGCATTTTTTACTATCACGACCGGTAGTTCGACCGCGCCCGAACTGGGACTAAGGCTAAGCGCCGCTATCGCCAAATAACGGCCAAGACTCGCCCGCACCGAGCTGAAAAAGCAAGGCCATCAACTATATTATGGCTAAGGGCCATCGCCGCCAACGGTCGACCTAGATTCAACTACGGTGAGTAAACGACCCGACGACGGTCGAAGTTGCCTCCATGGCTAAGGCCGTCGATTCTATCACGACTAAAGTCGTCGATTTAAATTCGACTAGGGCCGCCAACGTGAACGGTCAACAAAAAGCGCAACAAAAACTCTAAAGAACGAAAGAAAAACAGTGACAAAAAACAAGCACAAGGCAGGCAATGGAAAAGAAAATTTGTATATTTACAAAGTCAATTGCGGGTCATCCCCGCTTACACCCGGCCAAGGCCGATCAATACAAGAAATAAAAAAAAATAATACAAGAAACGCCTAAAACGCCAAGCGGCGAACAAGACAAGAAAAAATGCATAATCTTTTTACTCGGTGCCGTCTGCGCCACCGTCTGCACCAGCGTCAGCCTCTGGCGTCGCCGCGTCAAAATCACAATCGGCACGTGCCTCACGAGCCTTCTGACGTGCCCCCTCGAAAGCAGCCTCGGTCACGACTCCAGCCTCCCACAAACTCTTATATACATCACGTTGGGCCTCGGCAAAGACCCAAAGTTCCCGAGCCTGGCTGGAAGAAGCGGCCTGATCCCGTAGCCGCTGATTCTCTTCTTCTAAGGCTGTGATCCGGTCCGCCATGACCTGGGCGTCCTGCTCAAAGACACCAATCCGCTCCTCGAGACTCGCCTCTCTAAAGGCCGTAGCATCCCTTTCCAATGCCCGTTGGGATTCGTGCACGCGGATAGCCTCCTCCAACGCCTCGGCCCTCGATGAAGCATCCCTCACTTGAAGCTTCAATGCCGCGACCTCACCCTCCAATGCGGTCAAGCGGCCTCCGCTGCCTTGGCCTCGCCCCGGCGTTCGCACTCAGCTGCGACCCTCTTCACCGCTTCGAGCTCCTCATCCTTTCGGCGGAGCTGCTCCTCGAGAGCACTCGTCCGGCCAAGTATTTGCTGCATCTGAAGCTCCCGCCTCGCCAGCTCTTCGACCAAGGCTCGGCTGTGAAGATCATTCCTCAAGCGCACGCGCAACTCTCGGCACCGATCTCGGTAGCGGCGATACTTCTCTAGCGCCCGCAAAAATATCCCCGAGTGGACCTTGGCTCGACGGATGCTCTCCACCTCCAACAGATAAGACTGCAAAGCAAAGACAACGATTAGAATAAAAGAATAAACCTAAGGCAAAGAAGAAGCGAACCGACGAAACAGTACATACCCTCAAGCCCATCACGGCTACTTCATTCATCAGCCCGATATCCGTAACGCCCCTCAGCGACGCATTCTCGGCCTCCGAGCATAGCGGCTCGAACTGCGGCACCAAGCTTTCCCCTTGGAGCAATAAGTTCAGTTTCGAGGGAACCTCGATAAAGTGAGATCGCCCCTCTGCGCGCACCGCTGAATTAGTGGAGCCTTCCTGGAACATACGGACGTCGTCGGGATCCAGGTCGGATTCAGACTCATCCTCACCCGCATCAGCATCTCCTCCCGCCGCAGCCGCCGAAGGAGCGCTGGCCTCACCCACACTAGCAGCCGCTGAGGAACTACCTCCCGTTTCAGCGACTGGAACCACCAATTGAGTCGCCGAAGCGACGGTATCATCACGGCCTAAGCCAACCGGGGCAACCCCCATTGTTTGTCCACCCTCGAGGGCAGGCGCCGCAGCCACACTCTTCTCCGCGTCCGCCGGGGGGGAGTCCAAATTAATTACCACAGGAGGAGCCGGCGCGAACGCGACCCTACGCCTATCAACTGGCCTTTCCT
>NW_017674078.1:0-6825 GCF_001879085.1 Nicotiana attenuata | reverse complement strand
CCATCTCCAACGTGTAAACGACTAAGGCCGCCGCCGCCAATAAGTCGACCTCCTTATTCGAGTTGTTTTCAAATCACAATCGATGAAGTCCGCTCATCGAGCTCGGCCGAAACACGACCTCAATAAGCGGAGGGACTAACTGTATGGGTCAGAATCCGACCCCACGACAATTAACGAGGCTAATCCCGTTTTAAGTTAATTCATGATTAATTAGTGGCACGACCACTCAGAATTGACGACGTTTAACTCGCCTCTGGCTCGGTCAACAAGGCCCTGGCCTATCCGCCACTATAGAGGCGAGATCTCAACGTGGTCACGGCCACTTATTGCCAGCTCACAAAGCCCACAGCTATAAATACCAAGAGAGGGGACCCTAGAAAAGGGGGGCTGCTTCTTCACTACGATAGACAGGAGAGAGGAGGGAAAAATATACCCATCTTATGGGAAGAGAAAATACCATTGTAAGGTTCTGAACCTCTTCATGGAGAGGCAGACCAAACAAATATTATCAATAAAGACTTTTAATGTTTCTCCCCCTAATTCTGAGTACTTATTTTCGTTTCTTTCATTTGGTTCAACGGATTATTACGATTTGCTATGATTTTCCCGTGATTATTTGTATTGTTTTGCACTCATAAGATAGGTGATAACTTTTGATCAAACAATTATTATTCAGTAATCATATTGAGAGGTCAGTGATATCCTTAAACAAAACTGTCTTTGTTATCGTCCACGAGTTCTTCCTCAATACTCTCTTATTCATAAGACCGTCTTTTCTTTTCTATATTATCATTCCTACTTTCTGGATGCTGAGTTTCTAATGCTACAACATGGAAAAGAAGCAATATTAAGATTAAATAAAGTACAAGTTAAAGTTTATTGACTTCCATATTGTTAGATCTAATTTTCAATGATAAAAAATAACATTACGTCTTATTGTAGGTATCCAAGTTTAAACACTATGTTAGGCAACGTGTATTAAACCAAAATCAACACTGTTAAGAAAAATAAGAGGAAAAAGAAATAGAATAAATAATTCCGAGTCCACAATTTGCTTGTGTGTCCTTAAGGAATTTTAACCCCCTCACAGTTGCCAAGGTATATGGATTAAATCCTCCCAGGATAAAACGGAATAAACCTTCCTGCGACAGTGGCAATACTAGAAGCAGGATACCAACGAACTCAAAGAGCGGAGCGAATCACACTTACAATTTTCAAGGAACAAGAAAACACAAGACTTTTTGGATTAATGATCTTGCAGAGAGAGGGAAAGTGATTATGTAGTTTCTGAATTTCTGAGTTTTTTAGAATGGAAGCCATGCCTGAATTTATAGGCAATTTTTGGCTTTGTGAAAAGGTATGGTGTCTGTTCACTGTGAACAGACATCTGATAGGAAGACAACGTATTGTCTTTTAACGTTACTTATTAAACTGGGTCAACTAATTTAACCAAATAAACCGGGTCAGCTTTTGAAGCCCAACCCAATCCATTTAATTTCCCACCATTACCCAATTCACACTACTCATCTTTAAAGCCCAATGGCTTAAAAGTCCAACAATCCCCCACATGATGGGGAATGGCTATATAAAGAAGAAACATACATGAAAACTGTGTGATTCGCAAGAAAAGATCGACCGCATCTGGATAAGTAGGTTTCCCTTTGAACTTTTCATAGTGAACATATGTCGGATATACTCGGTCAATCGATAGATTTGATATCTTTGAACCGTCGAACTTTGATGTATACCTAAACAATCATATGTCACACAATCGATCCTTAACCGTATTTTGGTTCTCATTGTTGTGTTCGTTTCAGCCATGAACACCGCCTGGTCTCATAAGTGCATAGAAAATCGGCCTTACAGAATTCTCCTTGAAGCGGCTTAAACTTCACACTTACATAGGTGATTCCTAAACGTGTAATCCTATAGATTTACACTATTTGATAAAAACCACATCAAACTTAGGTAATCATTAAATAATGTCTTTAACATTTTATCCTTGTTACTGAACATTGTCTTCATCACGAGAATGGACCAAAATATTATATTTGACAATGTTGAACCGGTCATGCATAACTTTGTTTGCGCTCTTTGAACCTAGATCTCGGACCTCCAAAAATCTAGGTAGAGTTATCACCATGATGACTTGTCCTCGGCCATAGTCCCGTTCCCTTAGATGATTTCTCAACTCCCTCTCTAGTTAGGCCTTTTGTAAGCGGATCTGCCACATTATCCTTTGATTTTACATAATCAATTGTGATAATTCCACTAGAAAGTAGTTGTCTAACGGTTCTGTGTCTGCGTCTTATGTGACGAGACTTTCCGTTATACATAACGCTCCTTGCGCGTCCTAACGCAACCTCACTATCGCAATGTATGCAAATAGGAGCCAAAGGTTTGGGCCAGAATGGAATGTCTTCTAAGAAATTCCAAAGCCATTCAGCTTCTTCACCGGCTTTATCCAAAGCTATAAACTCTGATTCCATTGTAGAGCGAGCTATACATGTCTGTTTGGATGACTTCCATGATACTGCTCCTCCACCAACAGTAAACACGTATCCACTTGTGGATTTTGTTTCTGTTGAGCCGGTGATCCAATTTGCATCACTGTATCCTTCAATAACCACAGGATATTTGTTGTAATGCAAGGCATAGTCTTGGGTATATTCTAAGTATCCCAAAACTCGTTTCATTGCCACCTAATGGTGCTTGTTGGGATTACTTGTGAATCGACTAAGTTTACTTATCGCACAAGCTATATCAGGACGTGTACAATTCATTATGTACATTAGGCTTCCCAACACACGAGCATAGTCCAATTGAGACGTGCTCTCACCTTTATTCTTTACAAGATTATGCCTCAAGTCAATTGGAGTTCTTGCACTTTTAAATCCAAATGTTTGAATTTTTCCAGTACCGACTTCACGTAATGAGTTTGTGACAAAGCTGGCCTTGAGGAGTCCTTTGGATTTTAATTCCTAGAATCAAGTCGGCGACTCCTAAGTCTTTCATGTCAAACTTACTAGCAAGCATACGCTTAGTAGCCTGTATGTCGGCAATGTCTTTGCTCATTATTAACATATCATCAACATACAAACATATAATGACTAAATGATTTGGAGTGTCCTTAATGTAAACACATTTATCACACTCATTAATCTTGAATCCATTTGACAACATTGTTTGATCAAATTTCGCATGCCATTGTTTCAATGCTTGTTTTAGTCCATATAGCGACTTAACAAGTCGACACACCTTATTTTCCTTCCCAGGAACCACAAACCCTTCAGGTTTGTGCATATAAATTTCTTCCTCCAAGTCACCATTAAGAAGGCTGTTTTAACATCCATTTGATGGATTTGAAGATCATACAACGCGGCTAAAGCTATCAACATCCGAATAGATGTAATTCTTATTACCGGCGAGTATGTGTCAAAATAATCAAGACCGTCTCGTTGTCTAATCCTTTGACAACAAGTCTTGCCTTATACTTGTCAATAGTACCATCATCTTTCATTTTCCTTTTGAAAATCCATTTGGAACCCAAAGTTTTGTTCCCTGGAGGAAGATCAACCAATTCCCAAGTGTGGTTGTTCAATATGGATTCTATTTCACTATTGATCGCCTCTTTCCAATATTGTGCTTCTGAAGAAGACATTGCTTCCTTAAAAGTTCGAGGCTCATTTTCTAGCAAGAATATCAGGAAGTCTGGACCAAATGAAGTGGATGTCCTTTGACGTTTACTTCTTCTCGGATTTTCCTCATTAGGAGCAATATATGTTGTTTCTTCCCGAGGCCTCTTGGACTTTTCGTAGGATGAGCCACTTTCCTTATTATACGGATAAATATTTTCAAAGAATTCAGTGTTATCTGATTCTATCACCGTATTAACTTGAATCTTGGGATTTTCTGATTTATAAACCAGAAAACGATATGCCTTACTATTGGTTGCATATCCAATAAATACACAATCAACCGTTTTTGGACCTATCTTGACCCTTTTAGGTTTAGGAACTTGTACCTTAGCTAAACACCCCCACACTTTGAAGTATTTCAAGCTGAGCTTCCTTCCTTTCCATTTTTCATAAGGAATGGACTGTGTTTTACTATGAGGTACATGGTTGATTATTCGGTTAGCTGTAAGTATAGCTTCCCCCCACAAGTTCTGTGGTAAACCAGAACTTATCAACAACGCATTTATCATCTCTTTCAACGTTCGATTCTTTCTCTCCACAATTCCATTAGATTGTGGAGACTAAGGGGCAGTTGTTTGGTGAATAATGCCATTTTCCAAACATATTTCTTCAAAAGGAGATTCATATTCGCCACCCCTATCACTTCTTATCATTTTGATCTTTTTGTTTAGTTGTGTTTCAACTTCACTCTTGTATTGCTTGAAAGCATCAATTGCTTAATCTTTATTATTAAGTAAGTAAACATAGCAATATCTTGTACTATCGTCAATAAAAGTAATTGAAATACTTTTTCCCACCGCGAGATGGTGTTGACTTCATGTCGCAAATATCTGTGTGAATTAATTCTAAAGGACTTGAATTCCTTTCAACGGACTTATAAGGATGCTTAGCATACTTTGATTCCACACATATTTGACATTTGGAATTAATGCAATCAAATTTTAACAATACTTCCAAATTTATCATTTTTCGCAATGTTTTGAAGTTGACGTGACCTAGGCGTGCATGCCATAAAGTATTTGACTCAAGTAAGTAAGAAGAAGCATTATCTTTATTGATAGGAACAAAAGGCCCTCATTCAGGTAACCTTTTTCTACATACACATCATTCTTACTTAGTACAACACTATTAGAAACAAAAATATATTTGTATCCATTCTTGACAAGAAGTGCGGTTGACACAAGATTCTTGCGAATTTCTGGAACATGGAGAACTTGGTTTAGAGTCACAATTTTTTCCAATGTCATCTTCAACGCAATCTTGCCAACTCCTTCAATTTTGGCTGTAGACGAATTTCCCATGAAAATTATCTCGTCGAGTCCTGCAGGGGCATAAGAAGAAAATAACTCCTTATTAGCACAAACATGGCGGGCGGCTCCAGAATCAATCCACCATTCTTTAGGATTTCCTACCAAGTTGCATTCAGACAACATGGCACACAAGTCCTCCATTTCGTCAACATTTTCAACCATGTTAGCATGATTCTTCTTCTTCTTCTTTTGTACATCATTCTTTGGTGTACGACAGTCCACGGCCTTATGCCCAGACTTCCCACAGTTGTGGCAATTACCCTTGAACTTTTTCTTGCTTGGGTAATTCTTTGGTCCAAAAGCCTTCTTTCTCTTCTTATTTTGTGGCGCCTCCTCAACAATGTTAGCCCTTATTATTGTCGAGTTGTCACGTGACTTCTTTTCAGCATTTTTGTTGTCTTCTTCTATCCTCAAACGAACAATCAAGTCTTCAAGCGTTATTTCCTTACGCTTGTGTTTCAGATAGTTCTTAAAGTCCTTCCACAGCGGAGGTTACTTCTCAATGAAAGCAGCGACTTGAAAGGCCTCATTTATGACCATACCTTCAATAATAAATTCATAATTAATAATAAGATAAATCTTATTAATAAAATTATTGATTCGGGTCATACATTCAGCAAGGAGGTCATGCACAATGACTTGTAATTCTTGGACTTGAGTTATGATCGACCTAGTGTCAACCATCTTGAAATCCAAAAACCTTGCAGCTACGAACTTCTTAAGTCCGGCATCCTCAGTCTTGTACTTCTTCTCAAGCGGATTCCATAACGCTTTTGAAGTTTCCATGACACTATAGGCATTGTACAAGCTATCTTCCAAAAAACTCAAAATGTAGTTTTTGCACAAGAAATCAGAATGTTTCCATGCTTCAGTTACAACAAGCCGTTCATCATCCGGAGTGCCTTCAGCCATGACCGGAGGATCCTCCTTGATGAATCGCTGCAAACTCAAGGTAGTAAGATAGAAGAGCATCTTCATTTGCCAACGTTTGAAGTCAATACCGGAAAACTTTCCGAGTTTTTCTGCTGGAGCCATAGCATGAGCAGGAGTTGAACGGCTCGACGAGGCAGCAACACTCGTAACAGTAACACCCGTTCCATTAGCATTAGTTTGGTCCTCATTTACCGTTTTTCTGTAAAGTTGGCAACAAACAGAACTTTTTTCAAAATCAGTGAAGGTTTTATATCTTCAAACTGAATACCAAACCAAACATTCAAAACATAAACGGTGAAGTTTATTATATTCTTCAAACCGTATTCAAATTTAATACCCCGGTAAAGTTTTTATATTCTTTAAACCGGAGTAAAAAATATATCGGAGTAAAAAGCAATTAAGCTTTAATCTCCAAAATTAATGCAAAAATAATGCTGCAAAAACAGATTAAACTTGCGGCAGAAATTAACACACTGCAAAATCAGATTAAATTGCTACTGCTGTCCAAAATAAAACAGCACTGAAACATTGTTATCAAAATAAAATTAACTCTAGCAATCGAACTGAAACTAACGTTAACACCAAAAGTGTCTCTTAAACCCTATAATAAAGTTTTAACCAATCAGAAGCAAGTAGCGATTGAAACCAAATCGGATAGAAGCAGCAGTAAACGATTTTGTTCCTTTTTCCTTTATTCTTAAACAAACCAAATTTCAAGGAACAAAATATGAAGCAGCAGTAAACGATGTTTCTTTTTCCTTTATTCCAAATCACAATATTTTTTTTCTTCTTTAAATCGTTTCAAGACAAACACCTGCAGAATTAAACAAAACCCGCAGCAAACACAATTAAACACAAAGACACGCTGCAGTCCAGAAAACGCA
>NW_017674077.1:68091-109510 GCF_001879085.1 Nicotiana attenuata | reverse complement strand
CAAAAGGTTATATATATATATATCCTTCTTCTTAACTAAATTAAGTTTTATCCAGTATAGCATAAAAAATATTTACACAATCACATCATATTTACAATTATATTTTCTTTATATATATGATAAATATAAATCTCCACAGTTCTTTTATACACAAACTTCACAGGCACAAACTATTATCTTTCAGCTCCCAGCAATACTCCTTTCCTCAGTGTGAGAAATAATACACGAGAAAATATTATGTTATTGATGTACCCTAACTATAATACAGGTACCCCTATTTATAACAATATACAATACCTATGCTACTCCTATTCCATATAGGACTATGCTTATTTACATAACAACTAACTAACTAACACTCAAGATTCGTAGATTAAGCATAAGTTTTTGCATTAGTCACGTAGTAACTTAACCCAAGTAGACAGCAACATGAAACATGATCGATTTAAACCTAGTGGTGAACTCTCAGAAGATGGAATGTATTGTCTAACGGGGAAAAGCCACTTGAGGTAATAGGAAAAAGATGATTTGGGTCGAACAGATTGAGATTTGCAAGTCCTACATTAAATAATCAGGGGGTAGACAACTCCTCTTTTCTCTTGATCTGTTAAAGTTTATTAAGGGACTCTGGAAAAAGAATTATCTCACTCTTGGGCAGACTAGTTTTAATTAATACCATTCTAGACATCTTCCGACCTACCACATGTCCTCTATACCACTTCATCAATTTCTCTGAAGCTGAAAAAGCTTAAAAGGGGACTTTCCATGGGATGGTAATGCAGAAGGCAAAGTATTCCATGGGATTAACTGAGCAAGAGTGCAAACGGAAGATGGTCATTTAGTTACAAGGGTAAATCTACACAACAGAAGTCTTCTGTACAAATGGAATTGGGAATTAACTCTGAACAGAATGCCATGGGGAAGTCAGTAGTCACAGTAAAGTTTGAGCTCCTCCCCAGGTGGTCTAACTCAATCACCTCTTCAGATGGAATATGCTTATGGAAGTACATTAGGGAGCTTTTGGAAGAACTCTTTTCTGGTTACAACATCCAACTTAGGCAACGGAAGGAAATAAAGTTTTGGCAGGATGCATGGTTAGGCACATCCTCCTACAAGATGAATTTGAAGATTTGTTCCATATGATACAGAATACTGTGAGACATGGAAGCCCAATGCACGACGGAAAAGGGATGGGAAGAAAAGCTTAGAAGAATTCTAGAAGATTGACAGATAGGCAGCATCACAGGATTAATAGAGAAGCTGGACAAGTACGGCTATTTGTCTCATAAACCAGATTGTTTGTGCTGGAAAGCATACCAAAAAGTGTCTCTCAAAATCAAATCTTGTTATCCATCATTAGTTTCATCAGGGAGAGCCAGAATGGTTTCTCATGGAAGCACCTGTGGAAGATCAACACCCCATTAAAAGCATCCTTCATGTGGGCAGCTTTACACAGTGGTTGGCTTACACAAGCAAACCTCCAGAAAAGAGAAATTGTCCTATGCAATGGATGATACACCTGTGAGCAGTGAATCTGAAGACATAGACCATCTCTTCCTACATTGCCACCTAGTACTCCAACTATCTTACATGTTCCTCGCCGTTAGGTGATATTGGTGTTGCCTAGGTGCTTAAAGAATTACTGGCCTGTTGGTTTGGAAAGAGAGTGAAAAAGCAACACAAGGACATTTGGATCACCACCCCAGCATGTATGTTATGGGTATTAGGAGAGAAAGAAACTGCAGATGTTCTGAAAGCATGGAGGATGTATTTCATATAATTAAAATTAGGTGTTTGCATCTACTAGCATTTTGGACCAAATTGAAAGATTATACAATTTATATACTTTTTTGAGTTCCTGTCTTCTTTCCAGGAACATAGGGGAAAATGCAAACCATTTTTGTAAATTGCAGCCTTTTCTGTGCATGACAGCATTCCCTCAATGCTACATTTTATTTAATAAAACTATTACTCATCAGAAAATATACTGCCACTGTAGTCTTTACAATAAGTTCAATGCCAGCAGATCAATACTTGGTCAGCGTTAAAGAAAAAAGAAGCAAGATATAAGGTTGTAAAACATGAAGAAGACATAATGCATGACATTTTATTTTATAGGTGAAGAATAGCATAAATTATGCTATAAACAATCATATGAACAAAGCAATAATACAAGCAAGGAGGTAGAAGTCAAAAGAATGCACAAGCATAATAACATACAGATGTACATACATAGAGGAGAAAAATCATCACTGGATCGCCCATAGTTTCCGCATTCTACGAGCAGTAGAAGAAAGGAAGGCTAGTGGTAATGTACCTTTATCTGGTGAACTTCCATTGAGAAAGCACTCTCAAAAAGAAGAGCAGGAAGGAAAACCGCCAACAGAAGATCAGGATCAATGTTTGCCCCTGTGCAGATGCCAAATGTTCATGGTTTACCAGGTACAGACATTTGAGAGCAAAATAATTAACCAATAGTATACTGGGGTAATGGGGGGTTCTAGTTGCTATTAGACAGGGAGAAATTTGATTTGAACTTATTGGATACTTGTGCGAAGAATATAAGGAATTGAACTTACAGATACGAATACCATCTCCAATCCTTCCCAACCCATGATGTGTTCCATATTCTGCAGGGTAACTTGTTATGTATATATCAGCACTCAAAATATAAAGATTTTTTACTTCAAAATTTTGTTGGCACCTGAAGCAGAGGTGCATAATATTAAATTTAAGATCAATAACATCAGTGTCATTTACATCTCGAGCTGGCAGCAGATGTTCCAAAAGAAGTCCAAAAAATAAATTCCAGAAAGAGAAAAAAGAAAAGTAACACTTACACTTAAGCAATTAGAAATCGAAGCTAAAATTTCAAACATTTCAGATTTTCTTCTCTCCTCCTCCAGCTATCTATTAGTTATGGTTAATTTTGCAGATCTAATAAATAAATAGAAGTATCCTTACTCTAGTAACTTAAGCTTTTAGATGAGCGATTTCACTTGATTCAAAATGCTATGGTCTTGAATTTGGTCTCACTACCACCATCAACTTAAATGCTTTCACTTGCTTGGCCCAAGAAGAAAATCAAGTCGGTATGTTACTGAATTAAAAATGAATAAGTCCCCTCTCTAACAATTTAAGTTGTTAAATGACGCCGTTATTTCATTCATCATTTACTTTTTAGCACAAGCTGAAGCTAATTAGGTGGATGCAGCTTAGAAGACATTGAATGTTAAATGGGGAAAATCCTTGATTTTGCAGTTTTCGATCATATGATCACTACCACTGTACTGATGATCATTCAGGAAGTGAAAATATAAAAATAAATAGATAAATACACAATAAAAAATAAACAGGAAAAACGAACCTAAAGAGCCAATGCCAATGCCAAGAACAAGCAAAGCGACAGAGTAAGGAACTCTGGTACCCCTCAACACGTGTCTGCAAGCGATTCCCAATAGCAAACTTATCCCTACAAATATCACTGCGTTTGTAGGATCCGAACCTGAACTTTCTGAACTACTTGTTGACTCCTCAAGCACTCTAAACGGCGTCGTTAATACTATCGACTCCATTGCAATTTCTTTAACAATAGCAGTTCATGTAGTCGAATATCAATGGCAGTTGACTTAGAATGTGATTTCCGAAAATTACGTTTTAACTTCAAATGAGCTCAAAACTTCAGTTTTAGGTTTCTATATAATAGTGGTGATGATGATCAATTGCAGTATTAAACTATACTATGTTGTGACACAGAGGGAAAAGAGAAGATTTAGGACGCAATCATACAAGTTGATTTCTGTTGTCGTGTACGATGATTCAATTCATTTTATTTTAGTAGTAGTAATTTTTAATAGAATAATCACTGCTGTCTTGGATTATTAACGGCCTGTTTGTTGAATTATTCTGCCTAATTTAAAGGAATCTAAAAAAGAACGGAAAAGGGTTAAAACTGCACCTAGATTATTGGAATATGTACAGTAATACCCTCCGTTTTTTTATTTTGTAAAATTTACCCTCACCGTATTCTTTTCAGCTCAAGACTACCCTTAAGACTAATAGCCCTGTTCGGTTAAAAAAAAACTTTTTTTTCACCTGTCATCATCCCATTGGCCTAACTTAAAACTCACCTAAATTAAAATAAATCCACCCGCATTCTAAGTCTCATAAACAAAAATACGTTATCCTAGTATAACCCTCTTCCTCTCCTTCTTCTGTTTCTTTATCCTCTTTCTTTTCAAAAATATTACAAAATCCAGAACTCTAATACACCCATTTATTTCCTAAGCAAACGAACCTTTCTGTTATGGTTAATCACCTTCCTCTTCCCAATTTCTTCCTTTATTAAATGTACACATCAATACTCCTATTTTTTTCCATCACAGAAATATCATTCATCATCAATTTTTTTTACTACACTTCACTGCTTCATAGTAAGCTCAATCAAGTGTTTATTACAGTCACATTCTCAAATAAGTCATATTCTCTCATATTCTCAAACATATGATCTCAAATATTCCTCTTGATTTTATTGTCTCTTTTTTAAATTGGCGGTATTGATACAGCCTGAAGAGCATCCTCGTAGTATAGCTTAATTTATGAGCATGATCAGATGTTCAGACTATGATGAGCCAATGTAGAAGACAAAGAGTCCGAGCAGAGACCAAATAAAACTCTGGTATAATCGAAATTGGATGCAGACTTGTTAGGAAATCTACACCGAAAAACATTGCAAATGCTCAACGACCATTACTAGTGACTCTCTGTTAGTGTTCAAATATACGGGTGAAAGTTGTATGACGTAAAGTGTTGGTGACAAAATATTTTGGTTGTCTGAAAATAAAACTTTATTGGTGGTTGTAGTAATTATTCAAATAGAGTGCAAGGTAAAAAAAATGGATGAGAAGAAGAAGAAGAATAAGAACGCACATACGCTAGAGGGGGTGGGGGAGAGAGATTGATAACATGATGTATTTTTCTGAGAAGAGGACGACGCTTTGAGAAGGAGAAAAGCAAAGAAACATATTACGTACGGGTGGGTATATTTTTAATTTGGGTGAATTTTAAGTTAGGCCAATGGGATGATGACACGTAAAAATTAATTAAAGCTTTTTTTTTTTAACCTAACAGGGTTGTTAGTCGTAAGGGAAGTCTTGAGCCGAAAAGAAAACTGTGAGGATAATTTTTGCAAAATAGGTGGACGGATGGTATTATTGTACCAACTCTAATATTCCAGGGGTAATTTTGGCTTTAACATGTTCGGAGCAAGAGATTTGAATACTTAGAGCCCATTTGGATTAGCTTATTTGAAGTAGCTGATAAGCATTAGGTGCTGAAAAGCACTTTTAAGTGCTGAAACTGATTTAATAAATAAGCAGTTACGTGTTTGGGTTACAAGTGCTGATATTGATAATAAATTGCTGCAGTATTTGATAATAAAGTGCTGATAAGCTCTTTTTCTGTTAAAATGACTTAAATAACCTTAGAACTGTTTATATTTATAAGGGCGTAATTTCTCCAAAATTTTAGATTCCAGATCGATTCAAATACAAAGTATTCTATTTGTCAATTTATTTTAAATACAAGTGTTCTTAGATAATATAACTTTTTTGATAAATATAATTTATTTATGATAAGCATAAAATCATAAGTTATAATAATTAATAAATTGACAAAAGTTTCTCAGTAAAAAATAAACCTAAATAGGACAAAATATTTGAAGGGAAACAAACATTGTCTTCATCACCACAACACTTAGAAAGCAATACACCAAAAATTTGATACGTCCTCATTTATTACATACAGTTCAAAGATTATTACACAATCACGTAGACATAAATATGCAAAGGAATAAAGAAGTTGCTTATCTTAAATAGTCAATGAGAATTGCAGACTTGAAGAGGGGAGGGGGGTTTAGGTTGAATACTTGAGGCAGTGAGTATCGATGCAGGAGTTTTGTTCTAAAAAAGAATATTTTAAGGATAAAATAGTAAAAATCTTGGTCAAACTTAAAGTTCTTATAAGCTAAAAATTCATAAGCTGGGGGTGACCAGCTTATGGCTTTTGGCTTATTTTTGACTTATAAGCACTTGGCTTATAAGCACTTTTAACTTTACCAAATGCGTAAACAAGCCAAAAATTGCTTATAAATTAATTTGACCAGCTTATAAGCTTAGTCAAACACCCTCTTACTATACCCCGTAACTTTTTTGGTTTTTAAAATAGAAATTAGCTATTTTTGGGATTCTAAACTAGAATAGAAGAACAATGTGGTTTTCTTCTTAACTCCTTTGATAAGGAATAGGTGTCGTTTTTGTTATAATTTGCCAATAATAGTTCTGTTACAATTTAGTGATAATTGTTGAAGACTTCTCTGGATTTGTTGTTGTTATTACTGTATAATTATTGAAGACTTAAATAAATAAAAATCTCTTCTTTAATAACTTAAGTTTTTGGATTAAATAGTTCACGTAGTTCATTTGTAAAAAATATTTTGCAATTTGTAGAAATTTTTCTGTAGCTTTGTAATTGCTAAATTTTATTTTCAGCTTTGGAATCAACAGACATTATTTCAAAAATCAGAAATAGATAAATTTCACTTCCACTAGTGCATGCAACTATGTCAAATAAAGTTTTAATGGAAGTGTAATAATTTATTATTTTTATTTTTTAAGCAAGTAGAACTTGACTTAAAAACTTTAATATAATGTAGAACTTGGAGTTCTTTTAGCACCTTGTCGTTTCTTTCTCTTGTTGGTCGCTTTTCTGTACTGAAAAAATTCTTAATATAATGTAAAACTTGAAGTTCTTTGAAATTTGATGTCTGAAAAACTCAGGCATTCTTATTTTACAGAAAAATTGCATTAAAGTGATATTTTCTTTTGTTTATATTATCGTTTATCGTTTTCACTGTTAAGGCTTAAGGTTATATATTGAAATTTATTTCCTTATATAGCAAATTAACGATTAAATGAAGTCAAATTACCTTAAATGACCAATCTCGATTCCCATTCCCGAAATGTGGATAGCTTTTATATTTGTCACTTCGACAATTGCTTTTTATAATTTCGACTTTGCAATCTTCCACCTTAAAAGAGACTGGTCTTATAATTAAAACTTAAAACGGTCCAAAGGTACTTTTAATATAGTATTAGGGAAATTATCAATTATGTCCATTTATAAGTAACTCATTACAAAAATTAGTCAATTGATAAAATATTACTAATATTAGCCAAATTAGCCAATTAGCTATTTGTAGCAAAAAAATATCAAATTTTTGCTTTGTTTTGATTGGGTGTTATTAGAATAGATTGGGCACAACTTAAGGAGCTTGAATCTCAGTTTTGGGATAATTTGGTGAAGTTTTGAGGTGGTTTGAATTGAAAAATCGAAGTAAAAGCTGAACATGAAAAAAAAATGATATGTGTATCACATTGTGTATCATTTGTGTATCACATATGTATCATAATTTGTATCAATTGTGTATCACATGTATATCCATGTATACCTGTGTGTGTGATACATGTTTGATACATCTGTCGCAGAAGACTTTTTTGAACTCGATTTAATTACGAATTTTGATACAAAACCAGTCCAAATCACCTCCAATCTTCCTCAAATTTTGTGTATTGACTTATCTATATATTTTCAATGAATTTCAACTACACCCATTGAAAAAGTTCCTTTTTTGTTTAGATTTTTGGAATATTATATAGATTTTTGTATTTCATCACCTTATTTGCTACCCCGTCCATGAAATTTCCTTTCCGTTTTGTATCTAATGTTGCTAATCACGCTTAAAAATATGGAAGGTGATTTTTGCATCTGATTCTTTGAGAGAAAGAACCCTATTATTTGATATTCAATTTTTGTTGGCTAGTTTTGGTAAGTCTATGACTAATGGCTATAGGTTGGTAAGTTGAGATTTATTTGGAACATTTGTGTAAGTTTCCCATAGTATTATATTATTCGACTTGAACCAAATCTGCACGGTTCTCCCTTAAAGATCTCACACCATCAAAAATATTCAACTTCTTATAAGTAAATTATTTTTCTTTTCTATTTTTCATGTGAGATTTTGTTCACACATACATCCAATAATAACGAGCATTAAATGCAATCAATATTTTTGGATGAGTTTAATATATCAATTGATGGTGTAATAAAAAAATTACACAATTAGTGAAATCTTAACTGATTTTAATATATCATTTGAGTTCCGTCTTCTTCTGTTTTTTTGTGAGCGTTACGGAGATTCCTCTTCCGTACGCTTGATTGGCATATTAGTAGGCTCCTCAGTTAATCTGTTTCCTGGCCAACCAGGTTATACTAGTACTAGTAGTAATTTTTCTCTAATATTTAGTTCTCAGTTTGATAAGGACAACAAAACAGTGATTTTGGATTTTGGATTTTAAAATTGTTTTTCTAATTATTTTTTTATTTTAGGAGTTACAGCACAGTATTAATTACTCAAGGACTTCATGATGATTCGGGAGTTTCTTGATTTATATTAATTTATATTATTATGAGACAAAGCACTAGTTCATAGTGCATAACTTTATTCTAATATTTTACGTTGGGCACTTCAAGAGGCTATATTAAAATCCTTTGGGAAGGATTAGAAGCCAAGACTTAAAATTTTATTAAGTGCATATTGTTTAATCAAAAAATGGAATTTTGACTAAAGCTATATTTTAGAAGAACACGAGTTACTGATAATCGCAAGAATATATAAAAAAGAATAATTTGAATAGCCAGAATATAATTGAATAAAGCAAATAAATCAAAGTATATTCAGATGATTTTTCGTATCCTTACAATTGATTATATATCTCCTTTTTATAGGTACCTTTGAGAATATACGTTTTGCTCAAATCATAATGAGGTTATTATGAGTAATTAAAGACATTTAATGCTACGTTACACAATCATTACATTCAAAATATATTCTCCAACGTATTCAGCATTTAATACTCATTAAATGCCGTATCTGCACTCTTTTCTATTATCAGATTCATTCCTTCTAATTCTCGGATATATATGACTTAAATAGGTACGGGCGCCGTGTTACTTGTCTGATGTCCCGTGCCTCTTCCTCTTTCTTTGCTCGTATCTATTGTAACTCATGACTCTTAGCTAATTGCAATTCTTTGACCATTTGACCAATCCACGTGTCTTGACACGTCACCTTTACATATAAATATAATTTTTTCCAATACACATATCTGATCAGGCTAATGTGCACAGCACTAATATTTATTTTTACCACAATTAAGTACCTCTAGGTTAACTAAGCCATACCAGAACAGAAAAACTCATTAGTGCGTACAAGTTTAAAATAATTATAGAAGTTTAAATATTTGTACCAGAAAAGATTTAAGATTGTATATTATACAGAATAGATAAGAACAAAAGGAACTGTGACAACAATGTCTTCCCCTTTCGAGATCCAGAAGAGACACAAGAGAAATCCGTGGGTTCCACCATTGAAGGTGATTTGGATAGGGAGATTATTATCAAACGTTGACTATCTCATGTCTGACCAATAAGGGTCATTTAGTACGATGGATAAGCAAAAATAATTATAAGATAAAAATTTAGTACCGTCTTATTCGTTGTTTGGTTACTAATTCAGGGATAAGTTATCCATGATTAAAAATGGCATTGAGATAACTTTTACTTGTCAGATGGTGGAATAATAATCCCCATTCGAGGATTAATACGATATACCAACAGTCAATAAGAAATAATACTAATTCAACTAATCTCAATATAACTTGTCTTCAAACCAAGCGACCCTTAAAGGTTAGCGCCGGGATGAATATAATTATTTATCCTTAATTAGGTGTATCGGGTTTGAGTCCTGAAAATCAGATGAAAAAGATCATAGTAAAAAATTTCCCCCCTTAATGAGCATTAGGTGCGAGCTTGAATTACTCGGACTCCAAAGTTACTACTGGAACTGGGTGGAAGAAAAAGAACAATGTTTAATAAATAATACTTCCCTTCATTTTATGTAAAAATAAGTAGCTTTAGTCGCGAAACCAGAAATTTAAATATTCAAAAGTTAGTATAAATGTATAAAAAAAATAGTAAATATCTTACCTTCTTACAAAGTATAATTTTGTGGCAAAGAAGATTCAACTAACCACCTTTGGCTGGTTGTAACTCCTTCCTGTGTGAGTGGACACAAAATTTAAGATATTATTTTAACTTGTATAGTAATATATTAGTAATAATAAAAGAAAATAGTAGTTTGAAATAATAGGAAACATCACATCAAAATTAAAAGTAAGTGAGTAGTTTAATAATTTTATATAAAAATATGTCATATAAAGTTGAACGGGATAAAGTACTAATTGTGCAACATAGAGTTGTTAAGATATCATAATAGTCTTTTGTCGTGCCTCTAAAATCAGCTTATTCTGAAAAATACGTTTTCTAAAAGTAATTTTTGAAAAAGTACTTTTGATGAGAAATTATTTGTGTTCTAATTAATTTGAAAAGTACTTTTGAGCAATAATTACTGTTTGGCTAAGCTTTTAAAAAGTGTTTCTAAGTGTATTTTTCTTAAAAGTGCTTTTGAAAAAAAACTACTTTTTCTACTTTTCAAAAACTGCTTCTGCTTCTGCTTTTTTTAGTAGCAGGTAGCCATTCTAGAGGTGTGCTATATAAGAATTAGTCAATGTGTCCTGATTTTAATTTTTTAATTTAATTTTCTAAGATACAAAGTGCTGAAATTAAGATTTTTAGTTCAAAATTTCAGAACAAAATAAGAATTGACAAATCTCTAAATAGCAGCCTAAAGAATAGCTATTTGTGTATTTTCTTTCCCATTTTTCTATGTGTACTTTTCTTCTAGAAGCTTAGTCAAATATCTTTAACTTTAGAAAATAGTATTTTTAACCCCAAAAATTACTTCTGGCCACCAAAAAAAAAAAAAAAGCACGACCAAACATTAATTAAAGGACTCCAACATAATGCCCTCTCTGGTGCTTTTTGGCCATGCTGAAATAATTATCTGAAAGTGTTTGAAAAATCAGATAGTATACAGGGCCGTTTGGCCATAAAAAAATCACTTTTTTTCGAAATTAGTGTTTGGCCATAATATTTTCAATTAGTGTTTGCCCATAATATTTTTAATTTTTATTTGAAGATGAACGAAATTTTTCGAAAATTTGAAAAACTTCAAAAAGATATTTTTCAAAATTTTCATTTAAGATAACTCACAAAAAATCAAAAACAGTCCAAAATTTTATTCATGTCCCACAATTCTATTTTGCAAATATCACTTTTACTTGAAATATTTTTTTCACCTTTTTCTGGAATTTTACAATTCGTATGTTAAAAAATTATCATCAAATTTCTATTTTTTTTCCGAATACTTGCTATTAATTGAATAGGATTTAATTTTAAAATATTCACTTCTTGCAGTTTTAGTTCCGTGGAGTATTTCTATTTCGTCTTACCATTTCTTTTAACGCATCTAAACACTGTTTAGACATTATGGAAAGAGAATTGCACACCGATGAGAATCTTTGTGTGATAAATCCACACATGTGATTAGATCCGTAAAAGCTTATCTTTATGTGGTTTTAAATCTTATACAACAAAGATATATTATAATGAAATAAAAGAAAGTGGTTTTATAATCTATTTGACCTTTTGTCTTTTAAGTCGTTATTATCATCTTTTTGTGGTTGATTACAAACTTGGCATCATTATAACGTTTACTTCTGGAGAAATTTGTTAAAGTAGGACAGAAATGCCTAATCCATCACTATGTTAATGTCTTAACTTTAGATCCTGAAATATGAGATAAATATTTAATTCTTTGTGCGCTAAACAATTTACGCATGACTCATGTTCATATACAATTAAATAAAAACTTTAGATGCCATAGCTTTATTTACACCAATTATTCAACCTATTTATTTAAAATTTCATCTTAAGTTTTTCTAGATCAAAATAAAAAATCTAAAAACTATAGGCCCTCGATTTGAAACGTAAAAATTGCATGGGGCACCCTATTTGGTCGCTCCCTTTTAACTTATACTCGTTTTGTTTTTTCATTTGCATCCGTGCCCATTTTTTTGTTAAAAGCGTTTTCAAAAGACGATTTTGCCCTTCAGGACTACTGACAAAACTGTAGACTGCAGGACAAAACTTCACCATGTTTCGGCATGAAGTTTTAGCAAATGAACAAAATAATTTAAGCATGTTTAGTCTGAAGTTTTAGCAAATGAACTAAATAGCTTCAGCATGCATTAGCAAAAACTCATAAGAAAATTACGTACCGCAAGACAAAAACTTAAGCATGTTTAGTCTGAAGTTTTCGCAAATGAACTAAATAACTTCAGCATGTTTAGACTGAAATTTTAGCAAATGAACTAAATAACTTCAGCATGCATTAGCAAAAACTCATTAGAAAATTACATACTGCAAGACAAAAACTTAAGCATGTTTCGTCTGAAGTTTTCGCAAATGAACTAAATAACTTCAGCAACTGAAATTTAGCAAATGAACTAAATAACTTCAGCACTCATGACAAAACTGTAGACTGCAAGATAAATAACTTCTGCATGCATTAGCATGAAGTTTTAGCTTCAATGTAGGCCGAATAGCCTAAATGGCACTTGTACTTCACCCACTTTGTCATGCCGGTCCCCAAACTTACATATTTGCCAATTGAACACTTATACTCATTCAAAACGTGAATAATAAACGCTTATCCAACGTGGCTTATCCTATGTGTCATATGTGGCTGCAGTGCGTGATTCACACGCCTGTAAGGGGCGTGAAGACAGAAAAAAAGGCCCTAACGGTAATAATTTAGCCAATTTAACATCCATCTTCTTCTTTGTACCTTATTCTCCATTGTTGAACATTGTAGAAGCTAAATTTAGCAAATCTGATGCCTTCTTCTTTCTTTGTTAGCTTCAGCTGTCAAAAATAGAATTTTAATTTCATGTGAATCTTCTTTGCCCATCAATTTTTGCAATCTCCTTTTGTTTTGAAAGTGGATTTTTTTCTGCTTCTCCTGCAACAAATACGCTATTGCCGCCTCTTCTCCTTCAACAATGAGGATGCAACCTTTGTGTTATTGTGGAGTTGCTGCAGATCTTAAAATGTCACGTACACCTACCAATCCTGGAAGGAGGTTCCTGGGCTGCCGAAGATATGAGATTGGTGAAGGTTGTGGCTTTTTCAGATGGGTTGATCTTGCGATTGAGGAAGAACACTACAAGACTCTTCTTTACGGCTCTTATTAAGAAGAGTGATCGATGCCATTGTCAAAGAAGTCAAGGAAGGTCGAAGTTGAGAGTTGCTGCTATTATAATTGTGGTTGTACTTGTTCTAATGTTAGCTATTATGTTATTTGTTTAGGATTGATAGTGCACTTTGTTATTTCCTGGGTTTAGGCTACATATTTTGTGTTGATGTAAAATTTTGTTCATGAAATATATTGACAAAGGCTCCATTATAGCAACAAGTACTAAATAATGGC
Source organism: Nicotiana attenuata (assembly GCF_001879085.1). Lineage (NCBI taxonomy): Eukaryota > Viridiplantae > Streptophyta > Magnoliopsida > Solanales > Solanaceae > Nicotiana > Nicotiana attenuata. The sequence goes on along the minus strand of NW_017674077.1, from coordinate 96,003 downwards.
CTGTGTTATAGGCAGTTAATAAAACATCCAAAATAAGGGAGTTGGTTTACAAAATATTGTCAATGATAGGCAATCAACAAAAACATACATAATGAAGTAGCTTTACAAAATATTGTCTACCACAGTCAACAAAAACATAGTAAATATCAGTTGAGCACTTCAATTAATGTCTGTTGTGGCTTGGCTGCTTGGTGTGGATTGTGTAACTGGTGTGGCTTGAGTGGTTTGTAGCAGACTTGCCCTTCTGTAACTCTGTTCTTGCAGCTGCCTTTGTGTAACTGCTGGTCGGCCCTTCCACTTTAGTCCAGGTGGTTTGAACCTAAGTTCAATGTTGGTAGGAGCAGAACTTATGAGTGTAGAGGATTGTGTACCACTCTGTCAGTAGTTCCAGACTGCACAAAATAAAAGGTTGTGAGTGAGAGATTATGTAGTAAACCATTGTGTAATTGAGTTGAAATATTTACCTCTGTATAACAGTGCCACTTGAATCAAATAGCACACCATATCCTGCTGTCTTTGTTCTCTTAGACCCTGCATTTGCACCACCTCTTCTAGGCTCATTGGTCTTCTTTTTGGACCTCTTGCAACATTAGTTGATTGTTGTGTGCTTGGATCAAGGATTGCTGGTGTTGTTGATGCACTTGCAGGTATTGTTGATGCACTTCCACTGCTGCATGTTCCACTTTCAGCAGTTTCACCTCTACCTGAACTAGTTCCAGTCCCTCTTGGTTTTTCTGCATACACATAACAAAACTATCACTAGTAATTGAATTCTTTAATATTAGTAACAAACAAACATTAATACTTACTGTTGATGGGCCATCCTTCTTGTTATGTCCTACAGTCTTGCACAAAGAACATCTCATTTGTCTCCCTATCCTTGTACCCTTCCCAAACTTCTTCTTTGGTTCATCAGCAGCCTTTGTCCTTTTTTTCTTTGGCCTTCCCGGCATTGCAGTTATAACAGGTGGCTCAATAGCTGGCAGTGTGCTTGTTGGCCACAAATTCATACTAGTTAAAGGTTGAATGAATCTGCTATATGCCTTAAGGTAGGTATCCTTTCTATACCAATGGTCAACATATGGCTCAACCTCATAGTTCTTGTAATGCATTGCTGTAATTGCATGTGCACATGGAATTCCTTTGAGTTGCCATGATCTACAAGTACAGGTATATGCCCTAAAGTCAACAACATGTTTATATGGCCCATCCTGGATCTCATACCGTGTTTCACCATTAAATTTGACTTCACATTTGGCTGCCCTTTGAGCATTCTCTCCAAGTATTTCCATAGCCATGGGTGATATCTCACCTACCCATTTTTCAGAAAACTCTCTCATGCTATTCATCCTCTCCATACACTTGATTCTAATTTCCTCTAACATAGTAATGATAGACTTGTGCCTAGCTGCCAATATCCAACTATTGAATGTCTCACACATGTTGTTCTCAACTACATCACACTTACTATGGTCTTTGAAATATGCCCTACACCATGTTTCCTTGTTGTATTTTAGTAAGTCCTGAACAATATTTCCCCCCAGCTGGTCCATTTCATCCAACTTCTTGCTAAAGTAAACCTCAAATGTAGCTCTTGCACACTGCCAGAATTTTTTCCTTCTTTCCTCACCAGGCCATTTGCTTCCAATTAGCCCAGATATGTCTAGCACACCATCTCATTTCAGCATTTGGCAATAACTGAGTTATTGCTAGATGAAGACCCTACAGTCATAAAAATTATATTGTTATAACTTAAACATAAATAAAAAAAATTACATTTTAAAGAAAGAGTATTAGAAACCATACCTTCTGCATATCAGACATGACTGTCAGCCCTTCTCCTTCAGTTTCTGTCAAGTTTAGATCATGCTTGAGACACCTGATAAACCAAGACCATGTATCCTTTGATTCCTTTTCAACTACTGCCCAAGCCACAGGGAACATTTGATTATTTCCATCCTTGGAAATGCAGGAAAGCAGTTCACCTTTACATGTCCCCTTTAGGAATGCACCATCAAAGCCAATTATGTTTCTGCACCCTTCTAACCAACCATTTTTAATGCTTCAAGACAGACATAAATGCCCATAAAGACTTCCTTGCCAGAAACTGAATCCTTAGATGTCCTTATCACTACAGTAGTGCCAGGATTAGTAGACTTCAGCATTTCTGCATAATCATGAAGCCTAGCAAATTCTTTCTTGTAATCACCCATATTCTCCTTCATAACTATCATTTTTGCTCTTCTACAGGAAGTTTACTCACATACAAGCCATATGATTGCCTAAGTAAGGCTTGAATCTGATGAAGTTTAATTTGAGGCTCACTAACTATTCTGTCTTTGAATTTTTTTGCAATCCATGGTGGGTTACACATCTTGTTCCTTGTTTTCTTGTAGCATTTATGGACAGGGTAGTATGTAATCACCCTAAAGGTTTCAACTTAAGGTTGACACCTTTTTGAATAGAATATGTCTGCAATGCCTCCCTAAACTGTACATCATTCTCAAAGATCATATATAGTTCAAAAAATATTTTTTTGGAAGTTGTATCAAAATACACCTTCTTACTTGGATTCCTAGCTGGAGCATCCCTTACTTCATCAGGGCCAACAGGTTCTCTGTCATCATCACTACACTCACTACCTGGATCTGAGCTATCAAAATACTGGTCATCCCCTCCTAGTTTTCGGTCATATTTTCCCCTTTTGTTCTTATGCATATCTTCAAAACCATCATCTACACCAACTGGACCAGATGGTATCTCATCTACATTAACTTGGGCATCCTTCTTTTTGTTGAGTTTAGACTGTCTAATTTCAACTAAATCATCTTCCAAATCACTACACTCTTCAATGTTCTCATCTATATCAAACAGTGAGTCAGACCCTTCAGAATCATCAAGGTCCTCATTAGATTCAGATTCTGATGTTTGAAGGTGATAGGAAGAGAAGTTATTACTTTCACCTTCATCTGATTCTTCTATCTCTTCATTTATATCTGCCCCCTTACCCTTATCTTTGTCAATAAATGTCCTAAACATGCAAAAGCTAGGGGGTGACACATCAGCCCTAGCATTTAACCCACTGTCATGCCCCTCTGTTTGTATAGTGGGGTCTAGTTCAGTTATGTCCTCAACAAGAATAGGCTCACTAATTTTATGGACAATACAAACATCAACAAAGTCACCACCTTTCAATGTATTAAGAAAATTTAACACATCAGCATCTGTTTTTAAAATGAAATAGGCACCACTTTTGTTAACTTTACATCCAAACAAATCCACTTCTAAAAATCCTAAGTCCCTAGCAAACTTGTGAAACAACATAATATGTAGCTCATCCACATCAACTGTAGCTAAGTGAGGACAAGTTAGTCCATTTGCATACCTTAGGTCAGGGTCGGATACAAAATTACCACTGTGGTGGATTTGTAGGTTAACTAGGGTTGAAGCCATTTTCTTTTCATACCTGCAAAGAAACAAAAAAAACAGTGTTATCAATGACTATTTGTTATCAAAAGTTGCACCTTTACACAACTCCATAAATAAACCAACAAAAAAGACAGATTTTTAAAGTAAAAAAGCATCCAAGATTCCTTTTTCGTCCCCACAATGCCTTATAATATTCAGAAAATACTGTGGTGGACCGCTAACATGAACGAGACCCAACAAAAACCCAAGACACTAGGATGAAATTCTGATTTAAAAACAAAAACCCAAAACACTAAAGAGAATAACCAAATATGCCATTACATGCATGACACTACATTAAAAAGTCCTTTCACTCTAACATGTAGCAAAACACAACAAAAGCCCTATATATTAAGGGATATTAAACAGCAATTACGACCTAACCCAACCTCCCCCTAAAAAACCCTAAATAGAGCAAAATCCCCATAAATAGAAGGAAATGAAGAATAATAAAGACAAAATATGAAGAATAAATGAAGAAACTTACCCCACAAACTTTGATAACAACTGTACAGATGAAAATCCCGGCAAGAATGACGGAGAAGAGAGGAGCGACTCACTGTTGTTCGATACTATCTAAGCCCTAATTTAGCGGGGTAATTGTAAAATGAGGGGAAATGTGGGTTTGGGGGGGGTAAATAATTTTTTATCCTATTTGGCCATCAGATGTGACTTGGAGCCTACGTGGATATATTTTATTTATGTGGCGCCCTACGTGTAGGCGATTGTCAAACACGCACTGGCAGCCTCCTTGGATAAGCGTTTATTATTCACGTTTTGAATGAGTATAAGTGTTCAATTGGCAAATATGTAAGTTTGGGGACCGGCATGACAAAGTGGGTGAAGTACAGGTGCCATTTAGGCCATTCTGCCTTCAATGTAAAACAACTTCATGCTAAATTAACATGAAGTTTTAGCTTCAACATGAAACAACTTCATGCTACATTAGCATGAAGTTTCAGGTTTTTTGATAAACCTGCTGAGAGGAGAGAAGGAGATCTTTTTTCAAGAATGGGGTTGCAGATCACGCGATTTATCAGGGGCGTAAGTGTCATATTATTACAGATTTTTTGTCAACTGACTACCAAATCAATAATTTTAAAAAATAGGGTACAAGTTCAAATGTAGCACAAATATAGGGTACGACTGCAAATCCACATTGGATCTTACGTGAAATATGAACAAACTTAAAATGAAAGGAAATTTTCTCATTGTGTCCGCCATTTTCGCACCAGCTGCTATTTTATAAAGATTTGCTACCAAAAACTAAATCTCAAGGGAGATTATGTATGTCACGACCCCAGTTCACCCTCCATGAACATGTCGTGATGGCACCTAGTTCCTACAACTAGGTAAGCCTAACAGTGCGGAATAACAAATTAACATTTGCGGAATAATTAATTAAAACTGAACATACGGAAATAACAACTGTATATAAGGCCACTCGGCCTAAACAACTCAAAATATGCGGAAGTCTACAACTAAATCCCAAAACCCGGAAACTCACGGGAAACATAGGCTAATAGAATGTAGTGTTATGCTCTACACCAAAATGTCTAACAACATGAAAGGAAAGAAAGGAACTATCTGCTAAAGCCAGAATAGAGTAGAGACTCCTGGTCTGTGGACGTAGCAGATATACCTCAAGTCTCAGCTAGAACTCTCCACCACGAGGATGATACACCTGGGAGGAAGTACCTGGATCTGCACATGAAAAACATGCGCAGGAAGGGCATGAGTACACCACAGCGGTACTCAGTAAGTGCCAAGCCTAACCTCGGTTGGGTAGTGACGAGGAAGGTCAGGGCCCTACTGAGATAACATAATAAATAATGAGATAACAGAAACAGTTTAAATAAAGTCTACGACGAGAATTCTAAACCAGGTAAATGAAGAACAGTAATAGAAAGCAAGGTACAATACAAGGAAAACTGCCCTCAACAAGGAATAATAGCCGGGGATCTCTTGGTATCCCGAGGATCTCTTGGTATCCTCATCATATACACTAGGGATCTCTTGGTATCCCGAGGATCTCTTGGTATCATCATCATACACACTAGGGATCTCTTGGTATCCCGAGGATCTCTTGGTATCCTCATCATATACAATAGGGATCTCTTGGTATCCCGAGGATTTCTTGGTATCCTCATCATATACACTAGGGATCTCTTGGTATCCCGAGGATCTCTTGGTATCCTCATCATATACACAAGGGATCTCTTGGTATCCCGAGGATCTCTTGGTATCCTCATCATATACACTAGGGATCTCTCGGTATCCCGAGGATATCTTGGTATCCTCAATAAGTAAGCCGGGGATCTCTTGGTATCCCAGTATATATATAGAAACACGTGCCAGGGATCTCTTGGTACAGGGGGATCTCCCGGGAAGCCCTCCCGTAGTCCCAAATTATACACACAACAACAAGCAACTCATAATCTCAGAATAATGCTAAAAGATCAGGACAAGAAATAGTAAATTCTAGCCTAACATGCTCCACAGAGTACAAATAGCACAGCTAAACAATTAGCAAGTAAGCCAGATAAACATGAGTCTCTAAGCTAGCACAGGTATAAACTTACAGTTTAAAATGAACAAGTAAACATGAAATCTCAATTTAAATACTTCAAGTAGAAACGGGTTTACAACAATTAGCTCAAGTACGCACTCGTCACCTCACGTACGAGGCATTCAAATATTCAAAGATCATGTCCTAAAGGGAAAAGTTCCCCACACAAGGTTAGACAAGCCACTTACCTCGAATCGGCTCAATATAAACTAGAAACCACGCTCTTTCCACGAGTATACGACTCCAAATGGCTCAAATCTATTCAATTCAATTACACATCGTAAATAACATAGCAAACACCTGGATTTGCTAATAAATTCAAAGCTACGTCGTAAAATTAGGTGAAATGACCAAAATGCCCTTCAGGCCAACGTCTCGGAATCGAATAATTTTCACATTTTTAGAACCCTCGTACTCTCACGAGTCTAAACATATAAAAATCTCCCAAATCGGAGGTCAAATGCCCACTCAAAACTTAATAGTTTAGGCAATAAAGTTTTACCCCAAATTATCCAATTTTTTTTATCCTAAATTCGAATTCCAATGATGTATTTAACTATATAATGATGAAATATAACAAAAGGGACCAAAGAAACGTTACCCAATGATCTTCTCTTCGAAATCCACTCAAAATCGCCTAAAACCGAGCTCTCAATTGATTTCTCCAACTTATGAAATTAAATTTCTATATCTGTACAGTGAATGCCGCTTCTGCGGTCTAGGGACCGCTTCTGCAGTCCCGCCTATGCGAAACACTGGCCGCTTCTGCGGCTTCTTTTAAAAGGTCAGACCTCCGCTTCTGCGGATAAATAACCGCTTCTGCGGTTCCTGAGGGGGGGGGGGACCAAACTCGCTTCTGCGATGAGCAAGCCGCAGAAGCGAAAATACCAGAAGGAACAAAATACCAGCTACTGCAAACTTAGAAATTTTCCTCCGTTAACCACCTGGAATCATCCCGAGGCCCCCGGGACCTCAACCAAAAGCACCAATACCACCTAATACCTTATTCAAACTTGTACCAATCTTGAAAACACCTAAAACAACGCCGGAAACCCGAATTAATCAAAGATTCAAGCCTAAGAACTTCAAACTTCCAAATACGATTTCGATCAAAAACGTAACCAAAACACGTCCAAATGACCTGAAATTTTGCACACACATCCCAAATGACATGACGGAGCTACTGCAACTTCCGGAATTCCAATCCGACCCTCGGATCAAAAACTCACTATCGGACCGGAAACTTCAAAAATTCAAACTTCGGCATTTCAAGTCTAAATGAGCTACGGACTTCCAAAATACATTCCGAACACGCTCCCAACCCCGAAATCACATAACGGACCTAAAGGAACCATCGGATTTCCATTCCGAGGTCGTCTTCACACTGTTCCGACTTCGGACCAAGCTCTCATTTAGGGACTAAGTGTCCCAAAACACTCCGAATCCTAACACCGAACATCCCGGCAAACCAAAATAGCAGAAATGAACTTAGGGGAAGCAGTTAAGGGGGGATCGGGGTGTAAATTCCAAAAACGACCAGCCGGGTCGTTACAATGTATTAGCCTAAAAACAATACTTCCATCCATTTTACTTGTCTCACTTTGAATAGGCATGAGAGTTAAGAGTTTTTTTTAATATAAAATTGGCAAAAACCTAAAGATAACGATTATGTTGACAAATTTTAACTTTTAGAATTACATGATTGTGGAAATTGTAACAAAGTAAATTTTCATGGTCAAAAAAGTATGAGTACTTTAATTGGGAGGTCCACTTTCTTTTGATGACTCAACCTTTTGCAACTGTGATTGCGACTGAAGTTGTACTTCATATGGGAACAATGTCGTATTAGCATTACATTTTTTATTCTTACGGACAAGTGCGTGTTGAATTCAATTAAACATCAAATTAAGTTTGATCAAATGCGGTACTTCATACTGAGCTGATCGTTCTACTCAAAAGACTAGAATTAGCATTCACTAAGAAGGTATTGAAAGACCAAATTAAATTATTTTTACGAAATGCACTTTCTTTACATATGTTGAATGATTGCAGGTTTTTTCTCGAGACGATGGGCCGATCTCTCGTATGACATATATATTAAGGAGAAACTTTCAGAAATTACTATGTTTTAGTGGTTATTAGCTAGTTGTAGCTACCATTTACTATATTACTTCCAATACCTATGTTTTCAGGTTTTTTAGAGTGTATTCGATGTATTTAAGCTACTGTATTCATGAATACAGTAGCATTTCTAGGCGTGAAATAGGGGATTACAGCTGGACAGATTTTTGTATTCGACTGTATTCATGGCGTGAAACATGGGATTACAGCTGGACAGATTATTGTATTCGACTGTATTCACGGCGTGAAACAACGGATTACACTATTTTTAAACAGAAAGTGAATCAATTAACATAACAGACTCCTAATATAACTCAACAAACTCAATTATAACACACAAATTTTGTATTTCCAGTTATAAAAAAGATTCTCAACCGAAAAACACCCCAAAAACATAACAATCTTTAGAGAAATTATATAATACATCTGAATACATAAATTATATTAATTAAAAAAAACATATGAATACATTAATGGCATATAGCGAGACAGTGAATACAATGAAATACATAGAATACAACGGGATACATTGAAATACAATGAAAAAAAGACAGTGAATACAATGAAATACCTGGAATACAACGAGATATATTGAAATACAATGAAAAAAAGACAATGAATACAATGAAATACATGAAAATACAGCGTGATACATTGAAATACATTAAAATATATTAACAGAAAATTCAAGTTGCTCAGCCCCAAACTTCGTCGTCTTTGTTCAAGAACAAACCCTAATTTCTGACGAATCCACCGTCGAGCGTCAGAAGTGGAGTGCCACCGTCGAGCATGATAATCTTTATAGAGCTTCGCCTAAACCAGCTAGATTGAGGATTCGAAATCAGAGAAGGATAGGTTTGTTGATGCGTTGAATTCCTTCATGCGTCTCCGCCGGCGGGAGCTGTTGCGTCGCCGGCTGGTAGCACGGATTTTTTGTTTGGTTCCGAGAAGGGAATGGTAGAAAGAGAGACAGGTATTTTATGTGAGAGATGGCAGCGTATTTTATTGCTTAAGGGTTGGAGGTGACCATAAATAGATATTTGGCTATAAAAATCAAAAGGTAGTTATGAAATATAACTTTTTAAAATGGTATTTATTTAAAATATTTTGGTACCAACCTTTGCTATAGGAGGTAACTAATCCTATATTAAGAGGTCAACTGTCACGCCCCTGTAACGACCCGACCGGTCGTTTTGAGCTTTTGCATTTTGCTTGCCAGTTCTCGGGCATGACTAGCCCCGTGTTATGTATTATGACGTATGTAAATCGTCTATTTTGGTTTTCAGGGTAATCGGAATGGATTTGGAAGAACAGTTCTCAGTTTGAAGCTTTAAATTTGAAAAGTTTGACCAAGTTTTTGACTATTAGTATTCGATCTCGGATTTGGAATTTTATGATTTGATTAGCTCCGTTAGGTGATTTTGGACTTGGGAGCGCGTCCGTAATGTAATTTGGAGGTCCGTGGTAGATTTAGGCTTGAATTGGCAAAATTGGAATTTTGGCGTTTTCTGATCGATAGTGGAAATTTTGATATCGGGGTCGGAATGGAATTTTGAAAGTTGCAGTAGGTCCGTTGTATCATTTGTGATGTATGTGCAAACAGGTCATTCGAACGAGGTTTGATAAACTTTTTGATCGAAAGCGGAATTTGGAAGTTTTTGGAATTCTTAGGCTTGAATCCGATGTCAATTTGGCGTTTTGATGTTGTTTTGAGCGTTCCGAAAGTTGGAACAAATTTGAATGAGGTTATGGGATATGTTGGCATGTTTGGTTGAGGTCCCGAGGGCCTCGGGTGAGTTTTGGGTGGTTGAACGGAACAAATTCATGTTGGAAAAGTTGCAGAAAATCTGCTGTTGGTGTTGTAGACATTTGGCCTTCGCGTTCGCGAGTGGGCTCTCGCGTTCGCGAAGGGTTAGGGTGTGAGGAAGGAGGTTTGGCCTTCGCGTTCGTGATGGGTGTCCCGCGGTCGCGAAGGGTTAGGTGCAGTGTTCATCGCGAACGGGATGAGCGTCCCGCGTTCGCGTAGAGTAAATGAGAGCAGCTGGGTCCAGGTTCGTTGTGCTTCGCATTCGCGATCTAGGTGTCGCCTTCGCGATGGGTTGAGGAGCTGAAGCTTCGCGTTCGTCATCAGGATGTCACGTTCGCGATGAAGGATTAAGTGGTCAAGGGGATTTTGTGCTTCGCAAACGCGAGGCTTTAACTGCCTTCGCGAAGAAGAGATTTAAATTGCTGGACAGAATGTTTAAAAGACCACTTTCGCGATTTTTGGCCATAGTTCACCATTTTTGAGTCGGTTTTGGAGCTTTTGTCTAGGAAAAATTGAGTTGGGGCTATGATAAGTTTGCAACTGAAAGTCAAAAATTACGTTGTATTAAATTTCTTAGGAGGTTTAGTGACTATTCCAAATATTTCCAATTTGTCCCTCAACCTACATTACAACTCTCAAGTCCTATTTGATCCTAGATCTGGTATATTAGATTAGTCGAGTTCTACATTGCGGAAAATCCCATGGTACGACCTTAGGAGGCACATGAATTTCTTTATAAGAGAGAGTGAATTATTTCAATGCTTGAGTCCTTAAATTATATTTAAATTTCTATTTGAGTGTATGAATTGACTCCTCCCCTTGTTAGTGATGGCACATACTTTGACAAAGGTTTTGTGAAGTACTTGGTTCTTAAGTTGGCATAATAAAGTAAGTTATAGAAAGGAGTATTTTAGAGTTAGTTTTTAAGGCTATGATGCTATGTAACGACCCGGCCGGTCGTTTTGAGAGTTAGAGCCCCGATCCCCTATTAACTCCTTCTCCTGTATTTATTTCTGCTATTGTGACTTACCGGGAGGTTTCGTTTTGGTTTTTGAAGTGTTTTGGACACTTAGTCCCTATATAGAGGTTTAAGATTTAAGATTTGGACCATAGTCTGAACAGTGTGAAGACCGCTCCGGAATAAAATTCCGTCGATTCCTTTAGCTCTGTTGGGTAACTTTTTAGGCTTAGGGGCGTGTCCGGATTGTGTTTTGGAGGCCCGCAGCTCATTTAGGCTTGAAATGGCGAAAGTTGAATTTCTGGAGTTTTGGACCGGTAGTGAAATTTTAATATAGGGGTCGGATTCCGATTCCAAAAGTTGGAGTAGGTCCTTAATGTTGAAAATTACTTTTGTGCAAAATTTGGGGTCAATCGGAAATGGTTTGGTTGGTTTCGGCGTCGGTTGTCGAATTTGGAAGTTTCTAGCTCATTAAGTTTGGATTGGAAGGTGATTTGTATTTTTAGCATTGTTTGATGTGATTTGAGGGCTCGACTAAGTTTGTATGGTGTTTTAGGATTGGTTGGTATATTTGGTTGAGGTCCCGAGGCCTCGGGTGTGTTTCGGATGCTCAACGGGTCATTTTTGGACTTAGAAGATTAGCAGATTTTTCTGGTGTTCTGAAGCTGGTTCCTTCTTCGCATTCGCGTGAGAAGGCTTGCGATCGCGTAGAGAATCTGAGAGACCAGCTAAGTTTCTTCTTCGCATTTGCTAAGACGGGGACGCGATCGCGTAGGTTTATCAGGTTATGCATCGCGAACGCGTGGGCTAGGTCGCGTTCGTGTAGTGTTAAGTGGACCTAAGCTGGGCCACGCGTTTTGTTCATTGCGAACGCGTTGGATGGTTTGCGATTGCATAAGTGTGAGAGCTAGAACATCGCGTTTTACGTGGGGTTTTACGCGTTCGCATAGAGTAAATTTATGAGGCAGCGAAGTTGTTCTTCGTGATCGCGAGGTTGTTTCGGCGATCGCGATTAAGAAATCACTGGGCAGTATTAAACATTTCAAAATGAGGGTTTGGAAATTTTCTTCAAAACTTTGGGAGCTCGGATTTGGACGAGATTTTGAGGGATTTTCAGAGATATCAATTGGGTAATGATTCTACACTTGATTTTGGTTATATCCCACTAATCTATCATTAATTTTATCTTTTAATTTCAGATTTGGGGAAAAATTTGGGAAGAGTGGAAAGGAGTTCTTCAGCTAAGATTTCGAGTTATGATTGGGATTTTGGCATCGCATTTGGATAATTTTGGTACGAGTAAACTCATGAGTGAACGGGTGTTCATAATTTATGACTTTTACCCGATTTCGAGACGTGGGCCTGGGGAGGCTTTTGGACATTTTTCTAATTTCTTGCCTTAGCTTTGATTTCGTTAGCTAGATTAGTTTTTTGTAACTATATTTATGTTATGTAATTGGTTTTGGCTAGATTTGAGCCTTTCGGACTCGGATATTCGTGGAAAGAGCATTGTTTCAGATTCATTGAGCTCGGTTCGAGGTAAGTGGCTTGCCTAACCTTGTGTGGGAGAACTCCGCTTGGTACTGTTTGATATATGAGCGCCATGTACGTGAGGTGACGAGTACGTACACGGGCTATTTGTTGTAAAACTCCATTTGTTTTCACTAAGTCATAACCTGTTTTCTCCTTGTTTGAACTACACTAGCATATGTACTATCCTATTTAGATTAGAAAAGCATGCCTACGTGTATTAACTGCCTATTTGAACTCTGTGCAGCATATTTAGTGAAATTACGTATTTTCTTTGATTTGAACTTAGTTTAAACTATAGGTTTTTCTTACTGCGATTGTTGTTTATATTGGTTGAGCTGCATATTTACATTGGGACTACGGAACGGTATTCTGGGAGATCCCCTTATACTGCATATTTACTTTGGGACTACGGAACGGTACTCCGGGAGATCCCCCAGAACTGCATATTTACTCTGGGACTACGAAATGGTATTCCGGGAAATTCGCCTACATATCTACGTTTGGGACTACGGACGGTATTGCGGGAGATCCCCTGTTGTTATCACCGTGTTCTGAGCTGTTGTCTTTCATTGATTCTATTCCTGTTAGATTTTCGTATTTACTTTAATTGTGATACTTCATTCTGTCTTATTTCATTATTTATACCAGTAAGGACCTTACCTAATCTCGTCACTACTCGACCGAGGTTAGGCTTGGCACTTACTAGGTACCGTTGTGGTGTACTCATGCCCTTTCCTGAGAATATTCTGTGTGCAGATCCAGGTTCATCGTACCAGCCTCATCACTAGTTGTAGTCGCTGCTGCTTGTTGGAGACTTCAAGGTACATCTGCTTGTGCCCGTAGATCCTCGGAGTCCCCCTCTATCCCCCTATGTTCATTTCTCTTTCTTTCTCTAGAGATGATGTATAGAACAGTTAAAACTTCTTAGTAGCTTGTGACTTGCAAGTTTCTGGGTTTTGGGTACTGTTCGGTACTTTTATGAAGTGATAATTGTATATGCCGAGTGACATTTAGTTGCGTATTAGATAATTGTTACTGTTAGTAGTTAATGTTCATGCTTTTGTTTCATTTCCGCAATGTGTTAGGCTTACCTAGTCGTAGAGAATAGGTGCCATCACGACAGTTCATGGAGGGAGAAATTGGGTCGTGACAAGTTGGTATCAGAGCTTTAGGTTCATAGGAGTCGTGAGTCACAAGCCGGTTTATTAGATTCTCGCAGATCGGTACAGAGACGTCTGTACTTATCTTTGGGAGGCTATGGAACTGTTACTAAAATTCCACTTCATTTGATTCCTTGTCGTGCGAGATTATTGACTTCGAAATTCTAATCTTCTATCTTCTATTCTCTCACAGATGGTGAAGACACGTGCTACTGGAGATGACCAGGCACCCGTGCCCCCTGCTAGAGCCGCCAGAGGCCGGGGCTGCGGTAGAGGCCGAGGACGTATACGCAATGCGGCCAGAGCACTCGAGCAAGGTGTTATAGAAGAGCCACCAGCAGCTCCAGTCAGAGCACATGCACCCGATACGCCTACTACTACTACTCCAGCTCTTCAGGAGACCCTTGCATAGTTTATGAGCACGTACAACACTCTAGCTCAGGCAGGGTTGATACCCCTTGCTACAACCATATCTCAGGCCAGGGGAGGAGCACAGACTCCCACCGCCCGCACCCAAGAGCAGCGGGTCTAGGTTGATCAGATTCCAGAGGTTATACCGCTACCACCTACAGCCCCAATTCAGCCCGAGGGTAGGGCAACAGGTTTCAGAGGAGGAGCAGCGTAGGCTCGAGAGGTATAAGAAGTACAATCCTCCTACATTCAGTGGTGTAGCATCAGAGGATGCTCAGGGATTTCTGGAGGAGTGCCACCGTATCCTCCGCACAATGGGCATAGCAGAGTCGAGTGGGGTTTCTTTCACTGCCTTTTAGCTTCGGGAGGCAGCATATCAGTGTGGCATGCTTATGAGTTGGACAGTCCGGCCGAGGCAGCTTCCCTTACATGGACTCAGTTCTCAGACATGTTCTTGAGGGTGTATATCCCTTAGAGCCTCAGGGACGAATGGCGCGCTGAGTTTGAGCAGTTGCGCCAGGGTGCTATGGCTGTTTCAGAGTATGCAGTCTATTTCAGTGACTTGGCTAGACTTGCACCGGCCTTGGTTTCTACAATTCGAGAGAGGGTCCGCCGGTTTATTGAGGGACTCATTCCCAGCATCAGGACTATCATGGCCCGGGAGTTAGAGATGGATATCCCGTATCAGCAGGTGGTGAGTATTGCTAGGAGAGTGGAGGGCATGCTTGCTCGAGATAGGGAGGAGAGAGAGGCCAAGAGGTTTCGAGAGTCGGGCCATTATTCTGGTGCCCCAGCCCCAGCTGTAGTTCTTCATGGTAGGGGTTATGTGAGTCGCCCCGTTCATTCATCTCTTCCAGTCGCCAGTGGTATTCCAGCTCCTCCTAGACCTCAGGAGCCTTATTATGCACCTCCAGTATCTGTGTGCCTCCTACACGGGGTGCTATCAGCAAACAGTCCAGCAGATCGAGCCCAAGCCAGTCACAGCTGTCACATCCTCCCAGAGCTTGTTTTGAGTGTGGCGACACTCGTCATATGGTGATGGATTTCCCCATACTTAGGAGGGGTGCACCTCCACAGACTTCTCAGCAACAGCGTGCTCCATAGGGTTCCTAGGCTCTGATTACGCCACCGGCTGCCACCCCACCTGCTCAGCCAACTCGAGGTGGAGGTCGGGGAGGTAGAGGTCGCCCTAGAGGGGGAGGCCAGGCTAGATACTATGCCCTTCCTGCTCGTACAGAGGCCATTGCTTCTGATTCTGTCATTACAAGCGTTGTTCCGGTCTGTCATAGAGATGCATCAGTTCTATTCGATCCAGGCTCCTCTTACTCTTATGAGTCATCTTATTTTACCCCGCATTTGGGCGTATCTCGGGATTCTTTGAGTTTCCCTGTTTATGTGTCTACTCTTGTGGGAGACTCTCTTTTTGTGGACCGCATTTATCGGTCGTGTTTGATTACTCTTAGTGGTTTTGAGACCAGAGCCGATTTATCATTGCTCAACATGGTAGATTTTGATGTTATCTTGGGCATGGACCGATTGTCGCCCCATTATGTTATTCTTGATTATCACGCCAAAACTGTGACGCTGGCTATGCCAGGTTTACCGCGATTAGAATGGAGGGGTACCTTAGATTACACCCCCAACAGAGTTATTTCATTTCTTAAAGATCAGCGAATGGTTGAGAAGGGGTGTGACGTGTATCTAGCCTATGTGAGAGATGTCAGTATTGATACCCCTATAGTTGATTCAGTTCCAGTATTGAGGGATTTCCCTGATGTGTCCAGCTGATCTTTCGGGCATGCCGCCCGACAGAGACATTGATTTTGGCATTGATTTGTTGTCGGGCACTCAGCCCATCTCTATTCCTCCTTATCGTATGGCCCCTCCTAAGTTGAAGGAACAGTTACAATTGTCGATGCCCCCTTTTTCTCGCGAAATCGGGTTTATGACATTTGGGCGGACAACTCTTTTCCTTTTGGGAATTGGGTTTGCAATTTAGAAGAGTCGCCACCTAATGATTAAGTGCATTAGGACACAAAAAAGAATTTGATTTAGAAAACCAGAGATTGGGTAAGGGCTTGAAATTATCTCGAGGGGAAGGTGTTAGGCACCCCTCAAGATCCACTAGTGTGGTTCCCGGCCATGCTACAATTGTGACTTTAAATACAAACAACAAGTAATCAAGCAAGCATTGTAAATACTAGGTAACTTTCACATAACGGTTGCAAATAAAAGAAGTACAAGAGGTTTAAAGAGTGCTGAAATTTGGAAGAAGGTAGTTTTATAATTAAAGAAAGATACTCAAATAAAGGAGAAGGGGTCAAATAATTGATGCAAGTAATTCAAAAAAAGTGAAAGAGGCGGAAGTTTGGGGAGAAACAGTACTGAAAATCAGACAATTAAAAGAGAGATTTTGCATAGTAAGTACAAGTGATTGAAGTAAAAGAAGAAGTTAAAGAAACTGAAAACTAAACAGCTTTAAAATTCTGGTAAAAGGAAGTAAACAAGTAAAGAGGGAGGGGGGGTCCTAGGTTTATAAATAACACGGATCACCCCACACAATACCCGGTAACCATTTATACACGTGGTATTATCGCGTGGTCATCATATCCATGTCTACCCTTACCCACCCCGTTAAGGTATTAAATCGCGTAATGGTCTCGTTACTTATTGCATGCTATTACCCTTCCCAATCCTATCAGCCCCGGAGGTATTAGGTACTACTAGTCCTAAAGGGGAGGGAAAATTGGCTTTTAGAGTTTAAAAGGGACAAAAGTCTAAGGCGACATTCAAAACTTACATGACAAGTAAGGGGAAGCACATAACAGACAAGGCTCAAACAAACCTCCTTAAAACATAAAGAACATATAGTTTTAGCATGTCTTTCAGATACTGATTAGGTCTTTAATTAAACTTAAACGTTAGGGCGTGGCTGATTTATCACATATTTTCAGATAAGAAGTCCAAATTAGGCCTGCCCGCTGGTTGTAATTATTAAAGACTGGTTTAGTTAATTAATTACCTAATGGCTTGCCTAGGTGAGACCTATGGGCATGATATCTAGCAATGCGAAATATACTGATTTTAAAGAAAGCAAACATACACTCTGCAGTGTTGAGTATCGAAATTGTTGATTTTAGGCTTGATTCAGATTCAGTTTATTACCCTTATAGACATGCTTTCTAGGCGTCATTGATTTTAAAACGTTTATAGAAATGCGAGAGTCCTATAGGCATGGTATCTATAATGCGATTTTGTTATTTTAAACCTATAAACCGTTTGCCTAACGATAGATGCAAAATGCAGAATTTAAAAGATCCTATAGGCAGGTTATCTATACGATGCAAGAATGCAGAAGCCTATAGTCATGGTATCTATATGAGTGCAGAACCTCAAAGGCATGGTATCTAGATATGCATAAGTGCAAAACTATTAGCAGGATTTCTATATGAAATGCATAAGTGCAGAACTATAGACAAGATTTCTATATGACGTGCATAAGTGCAGAACTATAAGCAAGATTTCTTTGTGAAATGCATAAGTGCAGAACTATAGACAGGATTTCTATATGACATGCATAAGTGAAGAACTAAAAGCAGGATTTCTATATGATATGGATAGATGAAAAGCAGGATGAGATTGCAGGAATAAACACCTAAGAACATGATGTCTACCCACATGCATACATGAGTGACCCTCCCCTTTTCACTATATACCCCCATAAGTTATTACAAATTATTACAACCCAGAATGAATAAAGGAAAGTAAAATTATATTAGAAATTAAAGTACAACCAAGGAGAGCCTAATTTAGACTCCCAAGTCAGAAACATGAAATAAACCAACTCCAAAGATCTGATTTCCAAAGCCTTTCTCATTTTTGGGTGTGTCAGAGTTCCCAGGAGCTTCATGAACTCCAGGCAGTTCTTACACCCAAATAAATTGCAGAATTGAATTAAAGTGCAGTGTGGAAGGTCCAGCCCTCAGATGTCCAAGTTCAGAGGGAACTCAAGGCCCCAAAGCAAGGCTCATAGGAGGGGGGCAGAACTTAGAAACTAGGAATGAGTGTAAGTGCAATAGAGGGGATTCTGGGAAGGCCATGGCAGGCTGGTGGTCATACCCAGCAATTAGGAGTGCTGGCACACCCCTGACCAGCCTGTTAGCCACATTTGTTTGGGAGTTAGGATCCATTAAGGATCAGGTCCAAACATGAGCAGCAATTTGGATACTGCCATGCCCGAACCTTAACTCAAACACATAGAGGGAATAGGGGTATAGGGATTCACAGCAGAAAACAGGTGCAAAGAGAATAATATACAGATTAATCAATGAGCATGGACAGTAAAGTAAACAGGATTGCAGAAGCTGTAAATAAACATATTGGTGTGATGGATGAAACTAAATTAGGACATACCAGTTTCAGAAGTAAGCAGAGAAAAAGTAGTAGTAAAGCCCAAAATGCAAGCAAACAACCAGAAGAAACTCAGTGTGAAAGTATTGAAATTGAGAGTGTGGGGTGAGTAGTGTAAGTTGAAGGTGTGTAAAAGTATTGGATTCGAAGTTGTCTTAAAGAGTATTCAATCGTGTGTCCTTGAAAGTGCAGAAGGGTAGTCCCCTTTTATAGTGCAGAAGGCAAGTAAGAAAAGGTAACAAAATAGTTTTACAATCAATCACATAAAGTCTCCCTTTAGTTAAGGGATTCTGATTTCAAACGAGTAGAAGACAGTTAAGGAAAGAATTTGACTGAAATCTTTTCCAAAGTAACACAAAGAGGGTAAATACATAGGAGTTTATTTAAGGAAAAAAAGTCCAATGGTACACGGTTTGTGAAAATTAGGAAAGGGAACCAATTAAACAGTCGGTAAAATCAAAATCGCAGGCTTTGTTCGAATGAACCAAGTCAGGAAAAGAGAGGAAAGGGTTATACTTAAGGAAAATCAATAATAATCAATCATACCTTACTAAAAAGAATTCGGAATCAATCATAATTGGCAAAACCTTTTTGAAAGAAGAATTTCTCATATATAAGGCACACAAATGTCAAACAAGAAGGAGTTGTCATACTGATTAGAAAAGACTATCATCGAAACAGTCATAAAAAAGGTTCAGGTCCAATTTATAGACTCAGAATGAGTCTGAGAGTTCAGGGTTTCAAAGTAGAACCCCAGTCCAAACACAAAATCGAACTTTCCAAAGAAACCCCCAAATTCTAGGGTTTTCACTCGAATCAGGCACAGAGATGAGAAGGCAAGCCATTGAAACAGACTCAGAGGTCTCTTTCAGAGACTCATAAGAGACCAACAAACATGATAGCAGGTTTGAAAGCATAAAGAACATGTTTGAGAAAAGCTTCGGAATTTAAGCAAGTTCAGCAGAGAGAAGAAGTGATGTAAACTTAAGAAACAATAAAGGAAGCATGCTTAGAACTCAAACAGAGTCAGGTAAAACAAACAAAATTTAAGAACTCAGTAGAAAACACGTACGGTAGAAAAATACTGAAAATATAGCAAAGAACAGCTAGAAGAACATAACAAAGATTAACATGCGAGCCTAGTCTAAAGGCATAGTAGAATACAAAGATATAGAAGAATCGTGTATAGTAGGAAGAAAACAGAAGAACAATACATGCGTAGTAGAGAAGGAAAACACATGAGCATAATATAGACAAATACACATAAAGAAAAGAATCAGAAAGATGTTTTGAAAACCTTTCAGAAACCCTAAATCGAAGAGAAACAATTTTGAAAGAAAAGATTGGGGAAAACACTTTAAAAATCTAGTAGAACACAAAGATATCACAGATCTAAGAAAACAAACAAAGAAAAACCTCGAATAGCTTAGGATTTCGGAGAAACCCTAGAAATGAGAAAGGCTCAGAAGAAACTCCGATCTGGAGTCAGATGAGGTGGGAAATAGGCTCCTAATGCTTGAATACGCCTGAGCATGGTCGGAGAGGCCATAGAACCATATATCTAAGAAGGTCTGAAAGAGAATCATCGAGGTCAGACCTCAAAGCTTCGAATACTCATGGTCTAATGGTGGAGGGGGGTGAGTACAGACCATCCATGGCCTGAGAAGCCATGGATTCCAGTGAAAATATAGTGGAAAAGGGTCGAAGACGGTTAGGGTTCCTTCGAGAGAATTTTGGGAGTGGAGAGTATTCAAGGGCGGCGGACTAAACGAAATGGGGGGATTAGGGTGGGGTTGGTGAATTAAAATGGAAAGGGGTGATCCTGGCCGTTGATCAAAATGATCAACGACCTGGATTGAAAGAAAATCCGGGCGGGTTAAACAATGGGTTAAGGGGTTGGGTAAAATTGGAATTGGGCCGGTCCAATTGCGGTTAGGATTGGTTCAATTTGAGGGCTAAAATTGAAATGTAAATAGGCTGTAATTGCAAAGAAATGAGGCTAAATGATAAATAGCCAATTTTCCTTTTTTTTAATAAAAATAGTAAAAATAATTTTAAAAGCAAATAAAAGTACTGAGTCAGTTAATAACACATAAATATTAATTTAAAAATACTGGAACCAATTTTTATAATTAAAATGCTATTAAACTTAAAATAGGCTAGAATTGCAATTATATGCAATTTAGCTTTAAAATACCAAATAAATTTTTAAAAAATGTATAAAAAGTTACCTTAACTATATTTTTTTATAAACATGAGTATAAAATAAATTATTCACCAAAATTGTGGATTTTGGGAATAATTACTGATTTTGTACTGCTAAAATGAACGGTAAATTGATTTTAAAAATCTTTAAAAAGTTAGGAAAAAAATACTAAAATCCTTAGGCATACTTATATATGCATATATATGTTATTTTGAAAGTATTTTGTATATGTGAAAATAGGCACAGAAAAATTGGGTATCAACAGCTGGCACTCTTTACCCGGGAAGGATGGAAGAGTTGTCGGGTAAAGATATGATGGCCAATTTTGACCGAACGGGATGGTTTGAAATGATTGACCGTGCTCTGGTTCCTGAGCTGCCTACATATCTCTGGTCTTACAGGAATCAGGCCGTCTGTAGTTCGGGATCCGTCGACGGAACATGCCGATGGAGATTTTCAAGAACGGACGAGATATTCGGGCTGGGTGGTGGTTATGAGTTTAGTAGAGCTGCGGAAAACGAAGCGGGATCGCTTCTGCTGGGATGGCCGTTGCTAGCCGGTTTTCCTGCAAATAAACAATACAAGCGCATATATTGTGCATAAATTTAAACGTGATGCAAGTTCCCGTTGGACCATGAATGCTGTCTTTGGACGGTTAAGATGGTGTCCTCAGACCATGACGTCCTGGGCCATTAAGCGCATAATAAAGGATTCGCCGGCTATGAAATGATGTTCTCGGGCTATGAGAATGATGCCTCCGAACCATGATGCCTTTGAATAATGCTATGCAAAAGATAAAATGGGGTCCTCAGGCCATGGCATGGCGTTTTCGGGCTATGCAAATGGTGCCTCCGAACAATGACGCCCTTGGATAATTTGGCGGTCTTTCAGCCCATGAAATGCAAAAGGTGGCAATATTTCAGCGATGCAAAATTTAAATGAGGTGGCGGTATTTCAGCCGATGCAGGATTTGAATGAAGTGGCGATATTTCAGCCATGCAAAGTGTAAATAAAAATGGCGATCTTTCAGCCGATGCAAGATTTAAATGAAGTGGCGATATTTCAGCCATGCAAAGTGTAAATAAAATGGCGATCTTTCAGCCGATGCAAGATTTAAATGAAGTGGCAATATTTCAGCCATGCAAAGTGTAAATAAAATGGCAATATTTCAGCCGATGCAAGATTTAAATGAAGTGGCGATATTTCAGCCATGCAAAGTGTAAATAAAATGGCGATCTTTCAGCCGATGCGGATGGAGACAGAGCTTAGTCTCGGAAGGCAGAATAGGTAGCCTTATGCAATGCAGAGAAATGCAGATGGAGACAGAGCTTAGTCTCGGAAGGCAGAAAGGTAGCCTTATGCAATGCAGAGAAATGCAGATGGAGGTAGAGCTTAACCTCGGAAGGCAGAAAGGTAGCCTTATGCAATGGAGAGAAATGCAGATGGAGACAGAGCTTAGCCTCGGAAGGCAGAAAGGTAGCCTTATGCAATGCAGAGAAATGCAGATGGAGGTAGAGCTTAACCTCGGAAGGAAGAAAGGTAGCCTTATGCAATGCGGAGAGATGCAGATGGAGGTAGAGCTTAACCTCGGAAGGAAGAAAGGTAGCCTTATGCAATGCGGAGAGATGCAGATGGAGGTAGAGCTTAACCTCGGAAGGCAGAATAGTAGCCTTATGCAAAAGATAAAAGACTTTTAGCTGATAACTGACAACTGGTTGCTGATTGTGATATTGTGGATGCTGGGGATATTGTATACGGATAGCGGTTGTGAAGCGATAACTTCGAGATTCGTATTCCTGAGCAGTAGGAGTGCGTAATATAAAACTTGTGACTTGGGTGCCTGCATCCAAAGAAAAATCGTGAGTTTTGTAGAGGGGAAAGGTTAGTTACGTGCCCCCGCTGACTTCGCTTGACCGGCTCAGCTTCTGATTTGGTGATACTGTGGGTATCCCTGGGGTAGCGTTGCTAAACAAAACAATTTCGATGATAAACATGCATGAATTTGTTAAAGATATGGCATATCTTATATATTTAAGAAATAGTTTTAGATGAACCGACGACTGCGACGTGGTTCAGGACGTTGCAACCTCTCCTGCTACGGAATTTTGAGGGTCCTCCTCAAAATTCTGCCCCAGTTTACTGGGCTGCTGCTTCTGATGGTTGCTTGCGATGATCGGCTGAAGTTACTTCGTAATTTTGAGGGTCCTCCTCAAAATTCTGCCCTAGTTTCCAAATAAAGGGGAAATGAAAATTTTATTGAATTATGACCGAACCCATAAGGTTGCCTACGTATCCCCTCTTAAACGGGAATCAGGTCAGACGTAGTTCAAACTACATCATAAAGGAAATCATAAATGGTTACACATAGTATCGCTTCACTGCATCTGAATTGATTGGCTTCGGCCAAACTTCTCCGTCCATTTCTGCAAGTATGAGGGCTCCTCCTGTTAGAACCCGGTGAACCATGTACGGACCCTCCCAGTTGGGAGAGAACTTCCCTTTGGCCTCATCCTGATGCGGGAAAATCTTCTTTAACACCAGTTGCCCCGGTGTAAACTGTCTTGGTTTGACTCTCTTGTTGAAGGCTCGGGACATTCTGTTCTGGTAAAGCTGACCGTGGCAAACTGCATTCATTCTTTTTCCATCTATAAGAGCTAACTGCTCGTAGAGACTCTTTACCCATTCTGCATCGTCGAGTTCTGCTTCCTGTATGATCCTCAAGGAAGGAATTTCTACCTCGGCGGGAATGAACGCCTCTATACCATAAACCAGCATGTAGGGAGTATCCCCGGTTGATGTGCGGACTGTGGTGCGGTACCCCAATTAAGCAAATGATAATTTCTCATGCCACTGCTTATGCTTCTCTATCATTTTCCTTAGTATCTTTTTGATGTTTTTGTTGGCGGCTTCTACGGCTCCATTCATCTGAGGCCTGTAAGCTGTGGAATTCTTGTGTTTGATCTTGAAGGTTTCACACATAGCCTTCATCAAGTCACTGTTGAGGTTGGAACCATTATCAGTAATGATTGACTCTGAAATCCCGAATCGACAAATGATACGGTCGCGGACGAAGTCTGCCACGACTTTCTTAGTCACTGCTCTGTAAGATGCTGCTTCAACCCATTTGGTGAAATAATCAATTGCCACTGGGATAAACCTGTGCCTGTTTGATGCGGCAGGTTCGATCGGTCCAATAACATCCATTCCCCATACGGCGAACGGCCAGTGCGAGCTTGTTGCATTAAGCTCATTTGGAGGCACTTTTATCATGTCTACATGGATCTGACAGCGGTGGCACTTTCGAACATACTGGATGCAGTCTGTNGAGGATTCTGGGAAGGCCATGGCAGGCTGGTGTCATACCTAGCAATTAGGAGTGCTGGCACACCCCTGACCAGCCTGTTAGCCACATTTGTTTGGGAGTTAGGATCCATTAAGGATCGGGTCCAAACATGAGCAGCAATTTGGATACTGCCATGCCTGAACCTTAACTCAAACACATAGAGGGGATAGGGGTATAGGGATTCACAGCAGAAAACAGGTGCAAAGAGAATAATATACAGATTAATCAATTAGCATGCACAGTAAAGTAAATAGGATTGCAGAAGCTGTAAATAAATACATTGGTGTGATGGCTGAAACTAAATTAGGACATACCAGTTTCAGAAGTAAGCAGAGAAAAAGTAGTAGTAAAGCCCAAATTGCAAGAAAACAGCCAGAAGAAAACTCAGATGAGAATGTGAAAGTATTGAAATTGAGAGTGTGAGGTGAGTAGTGTAAGCTGAAGGTGTGTAAAGTATTAAATTCGAACTTGTCTTAAAGAGTATTCAATCGTGTGTCCTTGAAAGTGCAGAAGGGTAGTCCCCTTTTATAGTGCAGAAGGCAAGTAAGAAAAGGTAAGAAAATAGTTTTACAATCAATCACATAAAGTCTCCCTTTAGTTAAGGGATTCTGATTTCAAACGGGTAGAAGACAGTTAAGGAAAGAATTTGACTGAAAACTTTTCCAAAGTAACACAAAGAGGGTAAATACATAGGAGTTTATTTAAGGGAAAAAAGTCCAGTGGTACACGGTTTGTGAAAATAAGGAAAGGGAACCAATTAAACAGTCAGTAAAATCAAAATCGCAGGCTTTGTTCGAATGAACCAAGTCAGGAAAAGAGAGAAAAGGGTTTTACTTAAGGAAAATCAATAACAATCAATCAAACCTTACTAAAAGGAATTCAGAATAAATAATAATTGGCAAAACCTTTTTGAAAGAAGAATTTCTCATATATAAGGCACACAAATATCAAACAAGAAGGAGTTGTCATGCTGATTAGAAAAGACTATCATAGAAACAGTCATAAAAAGGTTCAGGTCCAATTTATAGACTCAGAATGAGTCTGAGAGTTCAGGGTTTCAAAGTAGAACCCCAGTCCAAACACAAAATCGAACTAGCCAAATAAACCCCAAATTCTAGGGTTTTCACTCGAATCAGGCACAAAGATGAGAAGGCAAGCCATTGAAACAGACTCAGAGGTCTCTTTCAGAGACTCATAAGAGACCAACAAACATGATAGCAGGTTTGAAAGCATAAAGAACATGTTTGAGAAAAGCTTCAGAATTTAAGCAAGTTCAGCAGAGAGAAGAAGTGATGTAAACTTATGAAACAATAAAGGAAGCATGCTTAGAACTCAAACAAAGTCAGGTAAAGCAAACAAAATTTAAGAACTCAGTAGGAAACACGTACAGTAGAAAAATACTGAAAATATAGCAAAGAACAGATAGAAGAACATAACAAAGATTAACATGCGAGCCTAGTCTAAAGGCACAGTAGAATACAAAGATATAGAAGAATCGTGTATAGTAGGAAGAAAACAGAAGAACAACACATGCGTGGTAGAGAAGGAAAACACACGAGCATAATACAGACAAACACACATAAAGAAAAGAATCAGAAAGATGTTTTGAAAACCTTTCAGAAACCCTAAATCGAAGAGAAACAATTTTGAAAGAAAAGATTGGGGAAAACACTTAAAAAATCCAGTATAATACAAATATATCACAGATCTAAGAAAACAAACAAAGAAAAACCTCGAATAGCTTAGGATTTCGGAGAAACCCTAGAAATGAGAAAGGCTCGGAAGAAACTCCGATCTGGAGTCGGATGAGGTGGGAAATAGGCTCCTAATGCTTGAATACGCCTGAGCATGGCCGGAGAGGCCATAGAACCATAGATCTAAGAAGGTATGAAAGAGAATCATCGAGGTCAGACCTCAAAGCTTCGAACACCCATGGTCTAACGGTGGAGGGGGGTGAGTACAGACCATCCATGGCCTGAGAAGCCATGATTCCGGTGAAAGTACGGTGGAAAAGTGTCAGAGACGGTTAGGGTTCCTTCGAGAGAATTTTAGGAGTGGAGAGTATTCAAGGGCGGCGGACTAAACAAAATGGGGGGATTAGGGTGGGGTTGGTGAATTAAAATGGAAAGGGGTGATCTTGGCCGTTGATCAAATTGGGGTTAGGATTGGGTCAATTTGAGGGCTAAAATTGAAATGTAAATAGGCTGTAATTGCAAAGAAATGAGGCTAAATGTTAAATAGCCAGTTTTCCCTTTTTTTTATATAAAAATAGTAAAAATGATTTTAAAAGCAAATTAGAAGTACTGAGTCAGTTAATAACACATAAATATTAAATTAAAATACTGGAACCAATTTTATAATTAAAATGCTATTAAACTTAAAATCGGCTAGAATTGCAATTATATGCAATTAGCTTAAATACCAAATAAATTTGTAAAAATATATAAAAAATTACCTTAACTATATTTTGTATAAACATGAGAATAAATAAATTATTCACCAAATGAGGAGTTTGGGAATNGGTTAGGGTTCCTTCGAGAGAATTTTGGGAGTGGAGAGTATTCAAGGGCGGCGGACTAAACGAAATGGGGGGATTAGGGTGGGGTTGGTGAATTAAAATGGAAAGGGGTGATCCTGGCCATTGATCAAAATGATCAACGACCTGGATTGAAAGAAAATCCGGGCGGGTTAAACAAATGGGTTAAGGGGTTGGGTAAAATTGGAATTGGGCCGGTCCAATTGGGGTTAGGATTGGGTCAATTTGAGGGCTAAAATTGAAATGTAAATAGGCTGTAATTGCAAAGAAATGAGGCTAAATGTTAAATAGCCAGTTTTCCCTTTTTTTTTAAATAAAAATAGTAAAAATGATTTTAAAAGCAAATTAAAAGTACTGAGTCAGTTAATAACACATAAATATTAATTTAAAAATACTGGAACCAATTTTTTATAATTAAAATGCTATTAAACTTAAAATAGGCTAGAATTGCAATTATATGCAATTTAGCTTTAAAATACCAAATAAATTTGTAAAAAATGTATAAAAAATTACCTTAACTATATTTTTGTATAAACATGAGAATAAAATAAATTATTCACCAAAATTGAGGATTTTGGGAATAATTACTGATTTTGTACTGCTAAAATGGACAACAAATTGATTTTAAAAATCTTTAAAAAATTGGGAAAAATACTAAAATCCTTAGGCATGCTTATATATGCATATATATGTTATTTTGAAAGTATTTTGTACATGTGAAAATATGCAGGGAAAAATTGGGTATCAACAGCTGCCCCTCTTTACTCGGGAAGGATGGAAGAGTTGTCGAGTAAAGATATGATGACCAATTTTGATCGAACGGGATGGTTTGAAATGATTGACCGTGCTCTGGTTCCTGAGCTGCCTACATATCCCTGGTCTTACAGGAATCAGGCCGTCTGTAGTTCGGGATCCGTCGGCGGAACATGCCGATGGAGATTTTCAAGAACGGACGAGATATTCGGGCTGGGGTGGTGGTTATGAGTTTAGTAGAGCTGCGGGAACCGAAGCAGGATCGCTTCTGCTGGGATGGCCGTTGCTAGCCGGTTTGCCTGCAAATAAACAATACGAGCGCATATATTGTGCATAAATTTAAACGTGATGCAAGTTCCCGTTGGACCATGAATGCTGTCTTTGGACGGTTAAGATGATGTCCTCAGACCATGACGTCCTGGGCCATGAAGCGTATAATAAAGGATTCGCCGGCTATGAAATGATGTTCTCGGGCTATGAGAATGATGCCTCCGAACCATGATGCCTTTGAATAATGCTATGCAAAAGATAAAACGGGGTCCTCAGGCCATGGCATGGCGTTCTCGGGCTATGCAAATGGTGCCTCCGAACAATGATGCCCTTGGATAATTTGGCGGTCTTTCAGCCCATGAAATGC